>NC_057814.1:313906195-314206195 GCF_018294505.1 Triticum aestivum | reverse complement strand
ATTCCCGATGGATCCTTTGTGTTCCCAAGGTCCGGCCTTTACCTGATGACCATGTCAATGCTATCCAAAAGTATGGTTGTGTTACTCCGAAAATCATTAAGAACATTGGAGGCGCAATGCTAAATGTTTCTTGATCAATTATCCAAACACCTCTGTATGGGTAAACATCATGATTCTCCTTACCCCATTAATTAAATGGATAAGTACTTGATGTCCTGTCATGTATATCATGCTCTGTTTGTTCTTGGGAAGCATATACTCTAATACTTTTGTATAAGCACCTTTTCCTTTCCATTGGGCTGGTTAAACTAATAACCACATTTTCCTTTCCATTGTTTTGTTTAACCTTTCTTGTGATCTATATGATCTAAGCAGTAATAGTTCCCTGCTTATGTAAACACCTCGGTGCACAATTTGCCAGTAAGACCTTGTTATTATTGCTGTTGACATTCCGGTAACCACCAATGGACGAGAACTTTGCCTATTGGTCTGCCTCGTTCAACGAGCAGGAAAATAGTTCTCTTCGTCCCTCGCCCTTGGTACCAACGTTGTTGGCAACATACCTGACAGTCTATCATCTGACATGCCTGGCTATCGGCCCCCTTTCTACTTTTAACCCACATGGTGGGCCCATAACCCACAGTTCCACGGGATCGAAACCTTACTCTCATGTACAACCTTGATTCCAAAACATTCTTTGCACTTGGCTTCGTATGTAATTCACAAGCCAACTTCCTCCCTATGTTTCATTCTGGTATGAGAGGCAACATTATTCTTCATTGTTCTGAACCCCATCATCACTTGTTTTAGGCATCCGCTGGATGCCTAATTGGTTGAAACTTGTTGAACCTCCTTATAGCACTCTCGATACATTTCTTGGTGCTTCTAAAATCTCCTTCCTTGAGATAACTATCGGATGCCGATCCTTTCAGACATCCGTTCTTATAGCTTCCCTCTTATTTCACTCCTTAAATCTCGGGACGAGATTTCTTGTAGTGGAGGAGAATTGTGACGCCTGAATAATTAAGCTACAGTAATCCTCCGTTAATGGTGCCACATCATCACATTACTGTTGCTAATCCTCACTTGATCTAAATCACTGTTCATATTCAAACTCAAATTTAAAGTCGAAAAATTCAAATCTAGTCAAACGGCAAAAGTTTCTAACGTGCAAACAAAAATGTTCAAAGTGTGGCAAATAATCCTTGGATATTTGTCATGTTGGAACCAACCTCTTTTGGATTCCCAAAGTGCCCCTGGAAATTTATTTGATGATATAGGAGCATTTAAATTTGGCCTTTTTCAATTTCTCAAAATGCTTGAACAATTCCATTGGCCCTGAAACTTTTTAGGCAACACCACCATGATGTGCCTGAACTATTTGCTAAGTTTCACATTAAAAAAATCATTTGATGCCTTGTTTCCATCCAAGACAATAGCTATCCTTTTAATAGAAAAGTAATTAAAAAGAAAAGAAAAGAGGAAGACCCCCCTTGGGCCAACTGACCCAGTTGGCCGCCAAACCAGCCCACCCTGGCTGGCCCACCTGTCCCTGCTTAACCCCCCCACCACCAGAAACCCTAGCCCTTCCCCCGATCCTCTTTCTCCCCCACGATCCCCTCGTTGCCCTCCAACCGATCTGGATCGGGATCGGGCAAACTGCCCCGACCCCATCGCCCCCCCGACACCGCCGCTCCGCAGAGGCCGCCACCAGCCGGCGTCGCCCCTCTCGGCCTCCTCCTCGTCAGCTCTGCCCCCGCGGCTTCTCTTCCTCCACTCGACGAGCTCCCTCAACCCGCACCTCTAATTCGCCCTCGCGCCTGCCGGCCCGTCCAGTCGCCGGACCTTGCCGGCAGGGTCTCTCCGGCTCCCCTGAGCCCCCTACACACCTTGATGTGAGCCACCACGCAAGATGCATCCTTCCCCTCTCCCTATGTTCGTGTTTAGCACCGGGACCACCACCACCCGTGAGCTCGCCGCCCGCGGCGACTGCGCCCACCCCGCGTGCTCACGGCCCTGCCTGCTACTGCGCTACTGCTGCTGCGTCCTGTTGCCATCGCCGCAGCTGTTGCCTGCGCACGCCCAGTCGTCACTGACCACCGCCGTTGTTTTTTTGGCCCCCAACTGCTGCTACTTGCTCCATCGCACGCACGGCTTCATGCTCGTTCGAATGAGCCCAACATCGGCTCGATCCGTGACATGCGCGCGTTTTCCCACGAGCCCCATGCAACTTCGTCGTCTTCTGGCCACCGGCGGCTAAACGCCGGCGCGCCACCGCATCTGATCGCAACAAGGTGGACCCTGCAAGATTAGCTGCTAATCTTGATGCTAATGACCCTATGACATGCGGGGCCTCGTAATATAGCAACTAGGTTGTTTTAATTAAACTTTGTTAATTACTATATCACTGTCAAAATGGCCCCACCTCCTAAATAATCCCCATCAGCTGAATTAATATGCTGTTAAAGTTAACAGTCACTGCCAACTGGGTACCACTGGACCCAGTTGACCAGTCAACTGCTGACTGGGCAATTGACCTGGACCACCAGTCAGCCTCTACTAACTGGGCAGTTGACTCAGTCAACTAGGCCCACATGTCAGCCTCTGTTGCACAATTCTGGGTACACTTCTGTGTACCCATAACAGTTATTTATTTAAATGTTTTCTGGATTAAATTAAATCCAGTAATTTGGAAATTCAATTAAATCTTTGAAAATTCATAGAAAATATAAATCGGATGAAAATACTTTGTACATGAAAGTTGCTCAGAACGACGAGACGAACCCGAATACGCTCTACATTCATCTATCACATGCCCTTAGCATAGCGAACATGCAACCTTCCCCCTCCGGTTCATCTGTCCAAAAATGCCAAACTTCGGGAAAGCTTCCCCGGATGTTATCCCCCTTCGCCGGTATCGTGTAGCACCGCGGTAGAACACCCCTAGCTCTGCTTATTGTCTTATCATTCATAGTATTGCACTTGTTTGCCCTGTATTTATTGTTTCTTCCCCCTCTTCTCTCCGGTAGACCCCGAGACCGCTGCTGATGCCCCTGTGATCGACTACGTCGACGACGACCCTTTTTCCCTTTCAGCGAAGCTTCCAGGCAAGCCCCCCTTTGATCATCCCGATATCGCCCATTCCATTCTCTCATGCTTGCATTAGATTTTGCTACTGTAATTGATTGCTCCTATTCTGATGCATAGCCTGCTTTTGTACCATGCTTATTGTTACCTACTTGCTTATCCTAAACTGCTTAGTATAGGTTGGTTAGTGATCCATCAGTGATCCCCACCTTGTCCTTGTTGCCCCTGCTTCATCATCAAAGACCCGATCAACGGGATCGAAGACCAGACCCCGGCACCGCACATCACTTTCCCCTTAGTTGCTCGACACTACTGGGTTACTATCGAGTGCCGAGGGTGAGACCTCATCAGCACTTCTGATGTTAACCCTATAGTGTAGCTATTCGGTCGTGGTCATCGAGGGTGATTTCCTCCTTAACCACTTCCGATACGACTCTGTCGTGCAACCCCTCAAGTGTGAACCTCGAGGGTGGTTCCTCTTACGTTCACCTTGATGATTACATCGAGTGGAATTCACCGGGGGTGATTCCTCGGGTTTCCCCCTTGATGTTTGGACACACGGATACTTGGACTTTACAACTATTACTTGGAAAGGAGGGTCGATCCTGAGGGGTGCCCGCGAGTGATGTGGAGACGGGTTAACCTGGAGGGTACCCGAGAGTTGAATACGAGGCGTGGCCAGGCATTCTTAGCCCTTGCCGCAAGTCCTCGAGACGGGGCGACGGGGTCACATCTTTCGTGAGTCTCTGCTCATGACCGCACTACCAACACACTAACGGTTTGGATATTTGATCCGAGGGGCCTCTGGCCTGATAGCACTAACCATCACGTGGGCATAGTATGGGCGTTCTGCATCGTATGCATCAGCCGAAGCTTAATAGACGTCAGCGACTGAGCGGCGCGCGCCGGGTTGGACTGGTAAACACCTGCCTTTTTTAAGGAGGTAGCTAGGTCTGCTCACCGGCCGCGTTCGCAACGTGCAGGAGTTCCCGGGGCGATGGCCCATGAACCCTGGGGGCATAGGTTTAGTCCGGCGTGTTGACCTCTCTATTAAGCCTAGGTCGGGTTGCGGCATATCGTTTGGCCGAGGCCGGGCATGACCCAGGAAATTGTGTCCGGCCGGAGTTAATCGAGCATGGTGGGTAAGTTGGTGCACCCCTGCAGGGAAGAAAACATCTATCGATAGCCTGCCCTACGGTAACGGACACTTGGAGTTGTATCCCGATCGATACAACTAGAACTGGATACTTGAGGTGATAACTGGATAGTATGGCTCTGGGATTGCTTTCTCGCAGGGAGTCGAGAAAGGATCTCTGGCCGAGGTTGATAACACTACTACTACTTTACTTTTTTCTATTCTGTACTCTTCTGAATGCTGCAAGATGCTTGGAGCTGCTTGAAGATGCTAGTCTTCAATAGGCTAGGCTTTCCCCTTCTCTTCTGGCATTCTGCAGTCCAGTCCACAGATACATCCCATTTCATTGATACCGATGCATATGTAGTGAAGATCCTTGCTTGTGAGTACTTTGGATGAGTACTCACGGTTGCTTTGCTCCCCCTTTCCCCCCTTTCTTCTTCTTTCCGGTTGATGCAACCAGATGTCGGAGCCCAGGAGCCAGATGCCACCGTCGATGCCTACTACTACGTGGAGACCGCCGACGACCAGGAGTAGTTAGGAGGCTCCCAGGCAGGAGGCCTTGCCTTTTCGATCGTAGATGCTTTTGTGCTGGCCTTCTTAAGGCAAACTTTTCTAACTTATGTCTGTACTCAGATATTGTTGCTTCCGCCGACTCTTGTGTTTTCGAGCTTATGTATTTGAGCCCTCGAGGCCCCTGGCTTGTAATATAAAGCTTGTATTATTTTAATTTGTGTCTAGAGTTGTGTTGTGATATCTTCCCGTGAGTCCTTGATCTTGATCGTACACATTTGCATGTATGATTAGTGTACGATTGAATCGAGGGCATCACATCGGCCTTCTCAGGGCCCATTTATTCTTGGGCTGATTTGCAGCATTCGATTACTTACGGTCCGTTACTGGCCTATTCCGGTTGTGGGCCAAATTCAGCCCGTGGTTAAAGTTGGCCCGTTTGTTGCCCGTTAATCCGTTGGGCCATTTTCATAGCGTCATCAAATACTGCCGATTAACGACGACCCATTATGGTCGGCCCATGAACGGATGATTCCAACTCTAGCCCGTTTATGACCCATAGTGCAGTCCATTATTGGCCCATGTTTGGCCAATCGATCATACATACGACCCATAGAAGGCCCATTGGTTCTATGGCCCGTAGAAGGCCCATTGTTTCTACGGCCCGTAGAAGGCCCATTGTTTCTACGGCCCGTAGAAGGCCCATTGTTTCTACGGCCCATAGGAGGCCCATGGTCACTATAGTAAATATGTAGCCCATGGTTATTGTGGCCTAGTTTTAAAAAATAGGTTATTGCGGCCACTAGCAAACCGCGGAAAAAGAACTGCACTAACCGCAAGCAAACAAATAAACAAGACAACAAGGAAATAAATAAGCAAGCAACTTATGCTAGGCTATTATGGCTATTACAAATATTGCATCCACTGGGCATCGAAGTTCACCACCAGTGCAAATATAGTGAATAAAACAACATATTACATACACCAGGCGTCTAAATTGGCCACCAGTGAAAATAAACGCGGCAATAAAACAAGTCCAGAATTGAAACCACTTCAGAAGAGCTCAAGAAACGATATCCTGGATACCCACCATGCTGGCAAGAAGCTTAGCAAGTTTATTAGTTTTCTCTTGTTTGGCGCTAAAATCGTCCAGCGCTTGCTGTTGCACCAGAAAGTATGCAGCTGAATTCTGCAGGGACTTGCTCAGTCCTTCGACTTCTTGCCGCAGCACAGCTGACTGGTGCCTTTCAGCTTGTAGTTGAGACTGAAGAAGCCGAAGTGATTCAGGCAGCGAGTTCAAAGAGCTTGTGCCAGCGGTAGTGGCCAATAACTCAAACACTACATCAACGCAGGGCTTTGGGGTTGTCTCACTGTCTACAAGATAGTTTTTATCACCTTTCTTGGAGACCAACAGGGTTGTCTCACTATCTTGACCCTTATCTGCATTACTTTCTCTACCATTGCACAAGAGAAACAAGCAGACACATCACATGCTTAGTATATAGTATACGAAACTCATTTTGGTAAACCGGTTCAGTAGTAAGGTGGACAGGATAACAACATGAAACAAACATATATATATATATGTACTATGGTCACTGTATTTTCCATATCATTCTAGTTTATGTTGCCAAATCAAGATAGAGACACAATTCAAATCATATATTTTTAAGACACGGGAGCATAGACAGAACATAATTGTGGGAAACTACACAGCACTGGAAACACTTGTAATGTGCATGACATGAGAACATAACTGTTTATACAACTGAAACTTAAATCAACATAGAGCAAGAAGTTAGAACAACAATCCAGTTAAAGAAATAGGTTTAAAACATACCTGTTGCGCCATTGGAGTTTCAGTTGGATCCTTCAAATTCGAAATTAGTCGGTCTGAGTAAATACAGTGATGCAAGAGCAAAGGAGTACAGACCATAGTTACGGAATCTGACCTAAGAATAGTTGCTCTTCTGCTTTAAACGTGGAGTTTGGGTTCACTGTGGTGGTCTTCGTGCTTTGGGCACTGCAGTTGCTTTACAAACTGCTCGTGTGGGGGCACTCTGTGGTGGACATGGTGCTGTGTCAACTAGAAGTGGGTTACTATCCGCTGGGGTTGGGGTTAGATGGGGTGTAGCTGGTTCTCTGTCCAACGGTGTAAGTTTAAAATCTGGAAGAGTCTCGATTATGTGTGGTGGGGATAGTTCGTGGGCCAGTACAACCATGGTTCTATCTGCATCGACGGGTAGCACCATCTTTTGTGAAGAACGGGTTTTTACTCCCATAGATACTGCCATCACCCCCTCCAGTTCAAATGGCTGATAAACAAGAAAGGGAATTGAAAGTACAGACTTTGTATGATAGATAGATGTGGTAATTCACATATATGTTGTCTAACCAAACAGGACAGCATGACACAATTTCACATATATGATGGCTAACTAAACAGGATAGCATGACACAATTTCAGATATATGATGGATAACTTAACAGGATATAATGGCATACTTCAACATATGATGAGTATCTAAACAGGATGACATGACAAAAATATATGATGTCATTCTAAAATAGGTTGGGATGAAATAATTCACATACATGTTGTCTAAGTATACAGGATGGCATGATATAATTCACATAATTGATTCATATACAAAGTAGCTGGCACTCACATGTATGATCTCTAAACTAAGCAGATGGCATTGAATATTGTGTATATGATGTCTAAAATAAGCAATGCAAGACATCATATGCATGATATGAGAAATATAAACATTACAAGTTAGAGCATACACCTCAGGTGGGATATAGGACTGGTCATTTGTCTCTGAATCCTCCTCTGAGGAGCTACCTGTAACCATCGAGATATATGCTTCAATAGGTACCATTGCCTGCTCTGAAGACCTTGTTTTCACTCCAGATTTTTCCATAACCGGCTCAAATGGTTGGTACACATGAAGAGTAGTTCAATATACACAGATTGTCGACAAATGGAATACGTAATGAAAAAAGGATGTCATGAGATAATTCACATATATGACGCCTAGCTACATGGCGGTGCATAATTCACATATATGATAACTGGCTGGAAAACATGGCATTGCATAATTCACATATCTGATATAGAAAGCAAACATGAGGCATTCACACAAAGCATGTCTAATCTAAGTAGATGTCATGGCAATGCAAGACACCATATGCATGATATGAGCAATATAACCCTGCCAAGTTAGAGCATACACCTCGTGGGGGGAATACAACTGTTCATCTGTCTCTGAATCCTCCTCTGAGGAGCTATGTGTAACCAGCAAGAAATCTGCATCGACAGGTAGCACTGACTGCTCAAAAGACCTTGTCTTCACTCCAGATTTTCCCATGACTGACTCAAATGGCTAATGCACAGGAAGAGTAGATGAATGTATAAACATTGTTGACAAACGGAATACATTATGAAAAAAATATGGCATGATACAATTCATATATACGATGACTGGCTAAACAGGATGGCATTGGATGATTCACGTATATGATGCCTGGCTAAAGAAGATGGCATTGCATAATTCACATATACTCCCTCCGTTCCTAAATATTTGTCTTTTTAGAGATTTCAAATGGACTACCACATACAGATGTATCTCTACTATTATAAAAAATAGAGCTGGTGATGATGGTGTGCCTGCCATCCTGCAATTTAGGCTGTCCGATTTATATCTGACGGATAGGAAGGAAACTATCGCGATTTTGCAAAATGATACCTGCACCCCTCTCCATATTTGCAAATAAGGCCTTCCCTCCTTCATCCTTTTGTCTCACAAGATAAACTACTAATACAAATGGATCTTGATGTTACGTGCAATGCACGGCCATCATGCTAGTATAGACATATTTTAGAGTGTAGATTCACTCATTTTGCTTCGTATGTAGTCACTTCTTGAAATCTCTAAAAAGACAAATATTTAGGAACGGTGGGAGTATGATATAGAAACCAAACAGGTGCCACTCACACAAAGCAAATCTAAACTAAGCTGATGACATATAAAATGTATAATGTAAGCAATGCAAGGCGCCATATGCATGATATGACCAACATCAGCATGCCAGGTTAGAGCAAACACCTTAGGGGGTAAATAGGAGTGGTCGGCTCCCTCTGAATCCCCCTCTGAACAGTTATCTTCCTCTGCAATACAATCTGGAATGGGGGGGGGGCACTTCGCCCACCATGGAGCAGCACCTGCATGACATTATATTCCCACGCAACGGTCTTCTCTTTTTCTCTACATGTTTAGTACGATTGTGTACAATAAATGACATGCATAATAAAAAAACATAGTTAGATTATGTAAGGCCTAAGGGGTGCATGCAGAAATCAAGACTAATGGTAGCAAACGAGTGGATAGATCCAAAACTAATAATAGCAGGCAAATTATAGCTTCAGTTTAAAAAGATAGACAATAGATCATCTACTGTTTGTTGCCCACCCAACATGAACCACATACAAGACCCCGGATGAACCAGATAGTAGACATATACTATTCGTTGATGCCTCGATATGTGCCCCATAGGCATTTTAAAACTCAAGTTTGAACATTCGTTTGGACCTGACTCGGAGTCTAAGAGGTGAACCGGATGATAAAGTAGCAGGTAATAATAACCGATGTATAAAGTAAGCAGACACAAAAGAGTGTGACCTCTCTTCCGAAACTGTGTAGTCCTCAGGTTCATCTGCTCAGTCGATGATGGTAATGCAGTTGGCGTGGCTACCGGCAGCGGGGAAGATGATCTGAGGCGGCGAAAGAAAGTTTGCAGGGGGAATCTCTGCTGCAGTGAACGCTTCCGTCGATGGTGCACCTCAGGTGGGGTGTATGACGGCACGGCAGGAGCAAGACATAACAAAGTTTCTTTGACATGTATCTGAAAATGAAGTAAATCTATAAGGGCTCCTTAGAATTGGAGGATTCTATAAACACATGGACAGGAAAAACACATGAATAGGATAGGAATGCACGTGCAAAACAGAGCATTTGCAAACATAGGATTTATGTTAACCTGGGTGTTTGTTTCACATGAATTGGAAGAACACAGGAATGGAGAAACATGGTCAAATTAAAGTCAAACCACATGAAAATGTAAAATAAGAATCTTATTATGCAAGTAATGCAATTTGTCCAGTTCTTCATGCATATTAATTTGAAAAGGACGTCCAAGTGAATATTAAAATTCCTACTTTTTTTCTTTGAAAGAGACACCAAAGGAAAAAACCCTCCAGATTTGCTTTGCTCCATTCCTTCTAACAAATGCACGAATAGGAGTACCATAGTAAAGTTTCCAATTCCTATGTTTTCCTTCACTTTTTCTTTGAACCAGTGGCGATTCTAGTAGGCAGTCTTCAACTGGCTGAAGCCTCCCCTCGAAATGTTTTATGAGCTTAGATTTGGTCCACATGAGTATCATATAATGGCTATCTTGCTAAACCAATTCAAAATGTGGTTCAAAAGAGCATTTAGTTTTCTCCCTGTTAACTTTGTGACCACGATTCATTTATTTCTAGATTTGCAACTGCTTTGAACCAAAGGATCCCTGAGGGATCGGCATGAATGCATAGTAACAAAGTGATGCGACGAGTGTACAACCTCTTTGGCATAGCCTTGTCGACCTCAGCATTATTGGGTCAGACGTGGAGGATGGTGATGCTGGTGTGACTGTCAGAGGTGGGGATGAAGATCTGAGGCCTCCGGAGTCGGCGCCGAGGGTACTGCTCCGCTGTGATGGACGGTTCCGTCGTTGGAGCAGCTCCGATGAGGTGTACGACGGCAAGGCTGAAGCAGGACAAGACAGAGAACGTTAATATGAAGTGGGACTCTAATAGCATCTGCAACAGATGATGTAAAATACATCACCAAAAAGTGCTAGATGTAAAATGCATCAGCCGCGCCACGGCCGCTCTGACAGATGCTGCAAATACTGTTCACTCCGAACTTAACTGAAGAAACTAAACTTTACAGTCTAAACTGAATTTTACTAGCGAAAGAATTGAACTAGTAGCAGAGCATTGCAATAGAAGTTTAGGGCGTTCGAGCACTAGTAGCAGAGAAGCAGTCATCTAAATCAGCAGCCGCTCGAGCAGGGAACGCACTGTAGCTGCCGCAGGTCGTGTAGCAGCAGCGCGAGCTAGAGCAAGCGTAGAGCAGAGCAGCAGCACGAACGAGAGCAAGAGCAGAGCAGCATCGCGACCGATAGCAATAGCAGAGCAGCAGCGCGACCGATAGCAAGAACAGAGCCGTAGCGCGAGCGAGAGCCGGAGCAGCAGCAGCAGCGCCGAGCGAGAGCCAGAGCAGCCGCAGCTAGTGCTAGTCTGGAAGTCGCCACCGAGGAAGCTACGACGTGGGGGAGAGACGCCGTGGAGGAAGTGGCCAGCGACGACGCCGTGGATGGAGACCCGCCATGGCTGCTCAGTATCGAGCATCGATAGCCCCGTCAGATCAAATAAAAGAAAAAATGCAGCGGTGAGTGCAGAACCTCCTTGGCGGCGCTGAGTAGGCCTCGGCTTCATCGGAGAAATTGGTAAGGGTGCTACGGTTCCGGTAGGGCAGGTCAAGACGGTGTTGTGGGGATGGAGGTGGCGTGATGCTACCTCTTGAGCACTGCGTTGGTTTTCCCTTGAAGAGGAAAGGGTGATGCAATAAAGTAGCGTAAGTATTTCCCTCAGTTTTTGAGAACCAAGGTATCAATCCAGTAGGAGACCAAGCTCGAGTCCCACACACCTACAAAAAAAAATAAGAATCTCGCAACCAACGCGATAAAGGGGTTGTCAATCCCTCCACGGTCACTTACGAGAGTGAGATCTGATAGAGATGATAAGATAATATTTTTGGTATTTTTATGATAAAGACTAAAAGTAAAGAAAGCAAAATAAACGGCGCCAGAAATAGCTAGTTGTTGGAAGATTAATATGATGGAAAATAGACCGGGGGGCCATAGGTTTCACTAGTGGCTTCTCTCAAGATAGCATAAGTATTACGGTGGGTGAACAAATTACTGTCGAGCAATTGATAGAATTGAGCATAGTTATGAGAATATCTAGGTATGATCATGTATATAGGCATCATGTCCGTGACAAGTAGACCGAAACGATTCTGCATCTACTACTATTACTCCAAACATCGACCGCTATCCAGCATGCATCTAGAGTATTAAGTTCATAAGAACAGAGTAATGCTTTAAGTAAGATGACATGATGTAGAGGGATAAACTCATGCAATATGATATAAACCCCATCTTTTTATCCTCGATGGCAACAATACAATACGTGTCGTTTCCCTTTCTGTCACTGGGATCGAGCATCGCAAGGTTGAACCCAAAGCTAAGCACTTCTCCCATTGCAAGAAAGATCAATCTAGTAGGCCAAACCAAACTGATAATTCGAAGAGACTTGCAAAGATAACCAATCATACATAAAAGAATTCAGAGGAGATTCAAATATTGTTCGTAGATAAACTTGATCATAAACCCACAATTCATCAGATCTCGACAAACACACCGCAAAAGAAGAGTTACATCAAATAGATCTCCAAGAGAATCGAGGAGAACTTTGTATTGAGATCCAAAGAGAGAGAAGAAGCCATCTAGCTAATAACTATGGACCCGAAGGTCTGAGGTAAACTACTCACACATCATCGGAGATGCTATGGTGTTGATGTAGAAGCCCTCCGTGATCAATGCCCCCTCCGGCGGAGCGCCGGAAAAGGCCCCAAGATGGGATCTCACGGGTATAGAAGGTTGCGGCGGTGGAAATAGGGTTTTGGCTCCGTATATGATGTTTCTAGGGTACATGGGTATATAAAGGAGGAAGAAGTACATCGGTGGAGCAACGAGGGGTCCACGAGGGTGGAGGGCGTGCTTGGGGGGGGGGGGGGGGTAGGCCCCCTGCCTCGTGCCTTCCTCGTTGATTACTTTACATAGACTCCAAGTCCTCTGGATCACGTTTGTTCCGAAAATCACGTTCCCGAAGGTTTCATTCCGTTTGGACTCCGTTTGATATCCTTTTCCTTCGAAACACTGAAATAGGCAAACAAACAGCAATTTGGGCCGGGCCTCCGGTTAATAGGTTAGTCCCAAAAATAATATAAAAGTGTATAATAAAGCCCAATAAACATCTAAAACAGAATATAATATAGCATGGAACAATAAAAAATTATAGATACATTGGAGACGTATCACGCGACAGACGAGGCAAACATCGGGGCAGCTCCTTGGAGGTGGAGGACGGGGCGGCTGATCCGGCGGGACGACGGGATCGACGACGGATCCTCATCCAGTGCGATGGATGAGGGACGTCGAGCTGTTGCTGTGGATGACGTCGTCGGGGAAGAGTCTCCGGCTGGGCGGCAGTCGGGAGGCCGACGGAGGAGCGCGGAGTTTTGCGGGTTTTGCGGCCTCGGTGGACGAATGGGGGAGGGGACAAAGGGGAAGGTAGGGGAGCCATAGCTTAGGGATGCGCTTGTCCGAAATTTGGGTAAGTTATGAATGTACCCCCACTGGTTTTGACTACGCGACATCGAGGCGGCATTTCCGGCTGCGGGGTAGAAGGGGTATTTCGCGTGTCTGGGCCGCGGGACCGATTTTGGATGAGGAGCGAGTTTTCGCGCCCGTCGAAATTTCGGGATAACAAGGCGCAGCGCGGGTTGAAGAGGCGGGATATTCAGATGAGGACATCAATACCATTGTTATACCCATAGCCCCTGCTGCTATACATACTGGACCAATTACTAGACCTCGTGCACGCCAATTGAATCACCAGGTACTTTGTTTCTTGGTAACAATTCTAATGTTCATGAGAATATGATGCTGCCTAAATTGGATACATTTGTTTTGCTTACAAATGAAGGGCCTTGCTTGGACAAGAAAGATGAACCTTGGAGCAAGTTCAAGCATGAAGATGATGGCATGCGCAAGGGGAACAAGAACGGAGTTACAAGTGATGATTCCAGGATGTTGAAGCCACCATAATGAGTGCATGAAGCCTTGGATGAAATATACAAGATGCCACTTCATAAATTTCTTCGAGAGGCTCTTCTAGGTACCGCGTCACCTTATTATTGGGCCAGACCCATGTAATTTTGAAATACTGGATTATAGGCTGTTTTTAGAGTCCGTATGTGTGGGGAAATAAGAGTTAGGGTTAGTTTCGGACCCCTCCTCCAAGGGTCACGAAATTCCCCCCTCTTCCTCCATATATACAGCCCTTAGGGCACTGTTTAGACTTTGGGTTTTGTTTAGATTAAAAGTTCGCCATAGCTGCAACTTCGCGTACTTCGTTTGTGTTCAACGACCAGCCAAGATTCCACAGAACCCCACTTTATCAATAAAGCTTTCCTCTTTTATTCGCAATATCCAGATTGCAATATCAGTTTCTTGCTTGTTCTTCATTTGCTTGCAGAAAATAGACCTTTGTGGTCAGGTTGATCGTGCTCCGACATGGTCAATAACCTCTCGGAGTTGGTTTAGCGATTGCTAAGGCGCGACGTCCTCACACGTTCGTAGTCCGATCGTCAAAGTCTAATCCATCAAAAACTATAGCCACCATCTCATCGAAAGACGGGACACCTTAGCCTCTATCAAGTGGTATCAAATTTCGAGGTTGCTCGGTGAGATTTTCCAGTTTTCGTAGTTTAGATCGAGTCTGTTATTCATACCTGCAGTCCATGAAAAAGCCACAACAAAAATATTAGGGTTAGTTCATCATATCCGAACCAATCTGAGCCTTTGCATAACCTTTTTAGGGCTTTTCTTTGTTGAATTTGCGGTTGCATCATCGTGTCTAGTTGCTGGTCTTAGTGTCTAGTCCTTTAGAGTTTCGAGTTCTGTCACAATTTGTCACGCAGCCGCCACACCATCTGCATCGCTGCTGCCATATACCACCTCCGCTGTCATGAACCACCACCGCTGCCATATCCTACCACCGCGCTGCCATATCCTACCAACGCTGCCATATCGTACCACCGCTGCCATATACCACCATCGCGCTGCCATATCCTACCACCGCTGCCATATACCACCACCGCTGCCATATCCTACCACTGCTGCCATATACCACCACCGCTGCCATATCCCACCATCATATATCCACCACCAATCCGAGTTCTTTTTGTATTAGGTTTGCTTTTGAGATCCATCAATTTTCCAATTCGTGTTTCCTTGCCTGAGTAGGTTTCGAAAAAATAAGTCAGGAGACCCCCGGGCAGTTTTTAGGCCAAAATTTCAGCGATCGAAAATATTTTTTCCTATCCTATTTTTAGGTCAGAGGGAGCGTTTTGAGACACTCGCCATCATAGTGATTTTTTGTCGCACTTTTTCGTCGCCGCTGCCCTAATTTTCGAAAAAAATTAGTCAAAAAAATTTCATGCCTATCCTGTCAATTTGACTTGGGAAGAGTTTTGAGACACTCGCCATTATAGTGATTTTTCGCAAAAAAAAAGAGCGCAAAAAAAAGAACGCCCAAAAAAAGAGCAAAAAAAATCCCAAAGTGTGCTTTTCCCTTGTTTATGTGCTGCGCCGTGATTTTGTTAGTGTTCTAGGCTCGCGTTTCAAGTACGGTCTAGCCTAGGATCAACACAGTACCGTCGTTGAGCATTTATTCAACTTTGCATCTCTGAATTGATTATTGCTGACCCTTTTTGCTACCATATTATAAGCCTTCCCAACTCCACATACATCTACATCGTGCGTTGGTAACCGCTCTATCCAAGCTTTGAGAGTTTTGGCTACAACGGTTGCCAATCACCACCTGCTACTGGGTAAGAACTAGTAAGAATTTGAGATTTGCTTGACGGATTTGTGACACACTGCCACTTTCTAGTAGTTTGTAGGATGATATTCCTGTGTGTTTCTATTGCTGCTAACCATGGCAGGACCACAAGCCGACGATATTGACTGGGAGAACATGACGAAGAAGGAGCTTCATGATAAATTTTAGCAAATTTTGAGTCAACAGGTGGAAGACGTCGTGGCCATCTTTGGAAAGGCACTGGAGAGGATTGATGACCTTGAGAAGACAATTGACACCAAGTTGGATGCCAAGTTCGATGAAGTACTCGCGCGTCTTCCACAACCACCACCCGCATCTGCTACACCATTACAACAACAACAACCACCTCCACGTCGCGAAACAGCCCTCCGCCGAGCGGGCCGTGTTCCTCTTGAGCCAGGACAAAATTCTGGTGCCGCTGCTACTACTATTGATGTTTCTGTAGCTCCTACTGCTACTGCAGCGGTGGAGGACTATTACGAGGATGAGGTTGATCAAATCAGAACTACATGCAACCTCCAGCACCACCACCACCAGGTTGACCTCATGCATATAATCGCAACGGTAGCGCTACAACACCACCTCAGGTACGATATTATGACCATATTCCTAAACTAAAATTGAATATCCCATCGTTTGAGGGTAGATATATTCCTGATGTATATCTTGGGAGTTAGAAACTGAACAACGTTTCACATGCTTACGGTATCCTCAGGATAGACATGTTGCTGTTGCTGTTTGTAAGTTCACTAGTTTTGCTTCTGTTTGGTGGTCTGAACATTGTAGATTATATCATGATAATATCCCTACTACTTGGGCTGCTTTCAAAACTGCTATGCGTACTCGTTGGGTTCCACCATATTATCAACGTGAATTACTTCAAAAACTGCAGCGTTTGAGACAAGGAAAAAATTCTGTAGAGGAGTATTATCAGGAATTGCAAACTGGCATGATTAGATGTGGTATTGTTGAGGATAATGAAGCTATGCTTGCACGATTTATGGGTGGATTAAATAAAGAGATTCAGACCATTCTAGAGTATAAGGAGTATAATAATATCACTCTTTTATTCCATCTTGCTTGCAAAGCTGAACGTGAAGTGCAGGATCGACAGGCATTGGTACGAACTAATTTTTCTGCAGGTCGATTCTTCATCATGGACACCACGTACATCCTCTATTCCCACACGTACTACTGCAGCACCATTGACTTCAGCTACCAATTCCAACCGAGATACAAGAAAACAGGCACCACCACCACCATTTTCCAGGAGTACACCTTCTGGTCCCGCACAGAGCTCTTCTTCATCCATGGCATCAACAGGGCAAACACATGATATTATTTGTCGTCGTTGCAAGGGTGGAGGTCATTATGCGAGAGAATGTCCATCTAACCGTGTGATGATTGCTACTGAGGATGGTGGGTATGAGTCCGCTAGTGACTATGATGAGGAGACTTTGGCTCTTATTACAAGTGAACAACACGGTGGAGATGATTCTGATCATGATACACAATACATGGCTGCTGAAGATGCTGACAGGTATGAAAGTTCAGTTGCTTAACGTGTTTTGAGTGTGCAGGTCACACAAGTTGAGCAAAATCAAAGGCATAATTTGTTCCATACAAAGGGAGTTGTGAAGGAACGTTCTGTCCGCGTCATCATAGATGGAGGGAGGTAACGCGTACTGTTCGTGTGCATTTTAGTATCTCTACATATGCTGATTATGTTGGTTGTGATGTGGTACTCATGCAAGCATGTTCCTTATTACTTGGTAGACCATGGCAATTTGATGAAAATTCTGTACACCATGGTAGAAACAATCAGTATACTCTTGTTCATAAGGATAAAAATATTACTTTGCTTCCTATGTCTCCTGATTCCATTTTGAAAGATGATATTAATAGAGCTAATAAAGCAAAACGGGAGAAAAATAAGAGTGAAAATCAGATTGTGGCATAAGAATTTGAGCAAAAAATGAAGCCTAATAATATACCATTTAGTGTTGCTTCTGAAATTAAATTGAAAAGTGCATGTTTACTTGCCACCAAATCGGATATTGATGAGCTAGATTTTAGCAAATCTGTTTGCTATGCTTTTGTGTGCAAATAGGCATTATTTTCATTCGAGGACGTGCCTTCCTCTTTGCCTCCTGCTGTTACTAACATTTTGCAGGAGTTCGCTGACGTCTTTCCACAAGAAGTGCCATCGGGATTACCACCTATTCGAGGGATTGATCATCAGATTGACTTAATTCCCGGTGCATCACTACCCAACCGTGCACCATACCGTACCAATCCAGAGGAGACGAAGGAGATTATGCGTCAAGTCCAGGAGCTGCTCGACAAAGGTTATATACGCGAATCCCTTAGTCCTTGTGTTGTTCCTATTATTCTAGTGCCGAAACAGGATGGTACATCGCGTATGTGTGTTGATTGTAGAGGCATTAATAATATTACTATTCGTTATCGTCATCCTATTCCTAGGCTAGATGATATGCTTGATGAATTGAGTGGCTCTACAATATTCTCCAAAGTTGATTTGCGTAGTGGATACCATCAAATTCGTATGAAATTGGGGGATGAATGGAAAACCACATTTAAAACTAAGTTTGGATTATACAAGTGGTTAGTCATGCCTTTTGGGTTAACAAATGCACCTAGTACTTTAATGAGATTAATGAACGAAGTTTTACATGCTTTTCATTCGACGATTTGTGGTAGTCTATTTTGATGATATACTAATATATGGCAGATCTTTGGAGGAACATTTGGAACATTTACGTGCTGTTTTTATTGCTCTACGTGATGCACGCTTGTTTGGTAACCTTGGGAAGTGCACATTTTGCACCGACCGAGTATCTTTTCTTGGCTATGTTGTTACTCCACAGGGAATTGAAGTTGATAAAGCCAAGATTGAAGCTATTGAGAGTTGGCCGCAACCCAAAATAGTCACACAGTGAGGAGTTTTCTTGGCCTCGCTGGTTTCTATAGGCGTTTTGTGAGAGATTTCAGCACCATTGCTGCACCTCTCAATGAGCTTACAAAGAAGGATGTACCTTTTGTTTGGGGTACCGCATAGGAAGAAGCCTTCACGGTATTGAAAGATAAGTTGACACATGCTCCTTTACTCCAACTTCCTAATTTTAATAAGACTTTTGAGCTTGAATGTGATCCTAGTGGAATTGGATTAGGAGATGTGTTATTACAAGATGGAAAACCTGTTGCATACTTTTCTGAAAAATTGAGTGGGCCTAGTCTGAACTATTCTACTTATGATAAAGAATTATATGCTCTTGTTAGGACCTTAGAAACATGGCAACATTATTTATGGCCCAAAGAATTTGAAATACATTCTGACCATAAATCTTTGAAACACATTAAAAGTCAAGCAAAACTGAACCGTAGATATGCTAAATGGGTTGAATTCATTGAAACTTTCCCTTAGGTCATTAAACACAAGAAGAGTAAAGAAAATGTTATTGCTGATGCATTGTCTCATTGTTATACTATGCTTTCACAACTTGACTTTATAATATTTGGTTTGGAGACCATCAAAGATCAATATGTGCATGATGTTGAATTTAAAGATGTATTACATAATTGTAAAGAAGGGAGAATATGGAACAAGTTCGTCGTTAACAATGGATTTGTGTTTCGTGCTAACAAGCTATGCATTCCAGCTAGCTCCGTTCGTCTTTTGTTGTTGCAGGAGGCGCACGGAGGAGGATTAATGAGACACTTTGGCGTGAAGAAGACGGAGGATATACTTGCTACACATTTCTTTTGGCCAAAGATGAGACGGGATGTTGAGCATTTTGTTGCTCGCTGCACTACATGTCAAAAAGCTAAGTCACGACTCAATCCTCATGGTTATGCGTTTGCCTGTACCTAGTGTTCCTTGGGAGGATATATTTATGGACTCGTTTTAGGTTTACCTTGAACAAAGAAGGGGAGGGATAGCATAGCTGTTGTCGTGGATAGGATCTCAAAATGGCACACTTTATACCATGTTATGAAAGCGATGATGTTGTTAATGTTGCTGATTTGTTCTTTCATGAAATTATTCGCTTGCATAGTGTGCCAAAGATTATTGTTTCAGATCATGATACTAAATTTCTTAGCCACTTTTGGAGATGTTTATGGGCTAAGTTGGGGACTAAACTGCTTTTTAGTACTACTTGTCACCCCCAAACTGATGGACAAACTGAAGTAGTCAATAGAACATTCTCTACTATGCTTAGGGCTGTTTTGAAGAATAACAAGAAAATGTGGGAAGAATGCTTGCCTCATATTGAATTTGCTTATAATCGTTCGCTGCATTCTACTACTAAGATGTGCCCTTTTGAAATTGTGTACGGTTTCCTACCTCGTGCACCTATTGATTTGTTGCCTTTTTCATCTTCTGTGAAGGTTAATTTTGATGCTAAAAAACATGCTGGATTGATCTTAAAAATGCATGAGTTAACTAAGGAAAACATCGAGCGTATGAATGCTAAATATAAACTTGCTGGAGATAAGGGTAGAAAACATATTGTGTTTGCACGTGGAGATATTGTTTGGTTACATTTGCGTATGGATAGATTTCCTAATTTGCGCAAATCAAAGCTAATGCCATGTGTTGATGGTCCTTTTAAGGTGTTAGAGAAAATAAATGATAATGCATATAAACTTGACCTGCCTGCAGATTTTGGGGTTAGTCCCACTTTTAACATTGCAGATTTGAAGCCTTATTTGGGTGAGGAAGATGAGCTTCCGTCAAGGATGACTTCATTTCAAGAAGGGGAGGATGTTGCGGACATCAATACCATTGTTACACCCACAACCCCTGCTGCTATACATACTGGACCAATTACTAGAGCTCGCGCACGCCAATTGAATTACCAGGTACTTTTGTTTCTTGGTAACGATTCTAATGTTCATGAGAATATGATGTTGCCTAAATTGGATACATTTGTTTTGCTTACAAATGAAGGGCCTAGCTTGGACAAGAAAGATGAACCTTGGAGCAAGTTCAAGCATGAAGATGATGCCATGCACAAAGGGAACAAGAACAGAGTTACAAGTGATGATTCCAGGACGTTGAAGCCACCATAATGAGTGCATGAAGCCTTGGACGAAATATACAAGATGGCACTTCATAAATTTCGTCCAGAGGCTCTTCTAGGTGCCGCGTCACCTTATTATTGGGCTAGGCCCATGTAATTTCGAAATACATGATTATAGGCTGTTTCTAGAGTCCGTATGTGTGGGGAAACAAGAGTTAGGGTTGGTTTCGGACCCATCCTCCAAGGGCCACGAAATCCCCCACCCCCTCTTCCTCCATATATACATCCCTTAGGGCATCATTTAGACTTTGGGTTTTGTTTAGATTAAAAGTTCGCCATAGCTGCAACTTCGCGCACTTCATTTGTGTTCAATGACCAGACCAAGACGTCACAGAACCCCACTTGATCAATAAATCTTTCCTATTTTATTCGCAATATCCAGATTGCAATATCAGTTTCTTGCTTGTTTTTCGTTTTCTTGCAGGAAATAGACTTATGAATATATATATTGTTGTCTACCGTATGGACAAAATTTGAATCAATTTTCCTTATTTGAATACAATTATTGTCATGTTATACCATCATTTAAATATTATCTTGATAACAAAAAACATGCATTAGTAGTAATCATATTTCAATATGAACTATATGTACCATACGATCTCCGATTCAAATATTTGTATCCATTTTATGTTGAATTCAAATAACAGTACATTGGTCTAGGTAGCGAGATGTTCAGGATAATCTAAACCCTATTTTCATATGTATAATTTTTGGCCGAATTGGGACAAGTTTTGGTACAAGCTTCATGCAAACCGGAGATTCTCTCAACAAGCCTCGTGGTTCTGAGAGGGAACGTGTCACCTTTGTGTGCGAAACGATATACGCTGCCTCCCCCTGATTTTCTTTACAAAGGCAACATCGAACTATATGAGTGCCCTTTAAATTTTGGAATTATTCCGGGTTCGTTTGGCCTTTTGTGCATTAATTGAGTTTCTGGTCATTTAATGTGCATAATTCAAATTTGAACTGCAAGCACGTGCTCTGGTGCACCAAAGTTGGTTGAAAAATAACATGTGTGTCCTTGGGTGAATTTCTAGGTCCCATGCAAGAAATGGGGATGAAATTCAAACATCTGGGCGTCGTGACTCGGCCGAGAACATTGAGAAAGTTGGTTTTTTAATTCCTGTAAATCTAAAACTCGCTTGGAAATGATGAAACATGGCATGGTGTCATGTCATGGCACTAACATCCTGTGGTAAATATTTTTGGCCGTACTGGACCAAGTTTTGGTATAAGCTTCTTGCAAACCAGAGCTTCTCTCAAGAAGGCTCGTGGTTCTGAGAGGGAACGTGTCACCTTTGTGTGCGAAATGATATACGCTGCCCCCCTTGATTTTCTTTACAAAGGCAACATAGAACTATATGAGTGGCGTGTTAAATATTGGAATTATTCCGGATTTGTTTGGCCTTTTTTATACATTAATCGAGTTTCTAGTCATTTAATGTGTTCAAATTTGAACTACAAGCACATGCTCCAGTGCACCAAAGTTGGTTGAAAAATAACATGTGTGTCCTTGGGTGAATTTCTAGGTCCCATGCAAGAGATGGGAAAGAAATTCAAATATCTGGGCATCTTGGCTTGGCCGAGAACATTGAGAAACTTGGTTTTTAAATTCTTGTAAATCCAAAACACGCCTGAAAATCATGAAACTTGGATGGTGTCATGTCATGGCACCAACATGCCGTGGTAATTTTTTTTGCCAAATTGGAACAAGTTTTGGTATAAGCTTCTTGCAAACCGGAGCTTCTCTCAAGAAGGCTCGAGGTTCTGAGAGGGAACATGTCACCTTTGTGTGCGAAACGATATATGCTGCCCCCTTGATTTTCTTTACAAAGGCAACATAGAACTATATGAGTGTCGTGTTAAATTTTGGAATTATTTCAGGTTCGTTTAGCCTTTTTATACATTAATTGAGGTTCTGGTCATTTAATGTGCATAATTGAAATTTGAACTACAAGCACATGCTCTAGTGCACCAAAGTTGGTTGAAAAATAACATGTGTGTCCTCGGGTGAATTTCTAGGTCCCATGCAAGAAATGGGAATGAAATTCAAACATCTGGGCGTCGTGGCTCGGCCGAGAACATTGAGAAACTTGGTTTTTAAATTCTTGTAACTCCAAAACACGCCTGAAAATCATGAAACTTGGCATGGTGTCATGTCATGGCACTAACATGTTGTGGTAATTTTTTTGGCCGAATTGGAACAAGTTTTGGTATAAGCTTCTTGCAAACCGGAGCTTCTCTCAAGAAGGCTCGTGGTTCTGAGAGGGAATGTGTCACCTCTGTTTGCGAAATGATATATGCTGCCTCCCTTGATTTTCTTTACAGAGGCAACATAGAACTATATGAGTGTCGTGATAAATTTTGGAATTATTCCGGGTTCGTTTGGCCTTTTTATACGTTAATTGAGTTTTTGGTCATTTAATGTGCATAATTCAAATTTGAACTAAAAGCACATGCTCCGATGCACCAAAGTTGGTTAAAAAAATAACATGTGTGTCCTCGGGTGAATTTCTAGGTCCCATGCAAGAAATGGGAATGAAATTCAAACATCTCGGCGTCGTGCCTCGGTCAAAAACATTGAGAAACTTGGTTTTTAATTCCTGTAAATCCAAAACACGCATGAAAATCATGAAACTTGGCTTGGTGTCATGACATGGCACCAACAAGCTGTGGTAATTTTGCTGTCTGATTTGCGAAGGCACACACAACAAACAAAAAAGTCATTTTGGAACAAGTGATGTCACATTACAATCGGAAACATAAGTATTCTTGAAACCGTGGGCGTTCTACTTACCATTTATGTGCCACCACGCGTCTCCTTTTTTTATTGGCTAGGAGGCGCCGTGCGGGGTAGCTATTTGAATACGGGAGGCATGCGATCAGACCCCTGCGCGTGCTTATCGGGAGGAGAGCCCTTTGACCTCCATCTGCCTCTCACCTCTCTCTCAAGGTCTCCATTAATGGCACCAGAGCCCCTGTTTAATGGTGTGGCTATGTCTCACTCGACTGAGATTTAAGAGAGAAAAAAGAAAATTTTGCACCGATCTTGATGTAAGATCCGACGGACCTATATAGCATCTACTGCAACTTATAGCAAGACTGATGAATATATAAGGATGACAACGGTGGATAATGATTGTCTTACATATTTAGGAAGATAATTAAAAAAGTCATATGCGGCTACGCCCGAAATACACAAGGGCAAAAGAAGAAGGAAGACGCATACAATGATCTGGCTCGCTGATCTCTTCTTTCTTGATGCGCTGCAGGTCCCGGAGACTAGTTCTCGCGGCGAGCAGCGATGATCTCTTTCATCAGTTTCCTGTCCTTAATTTGCTACTTGGCAGCATCCACGGATTCCTCCACCAGCCTTTCGCGCTCGACGCGGAGCATGGCATTCTCGTCCGTAAGTTTCTTGACAATGATGCCCATCCTCTTCAACAAGGCAGCGGTCTCCTTCGCCTGCTTCGCCCTTCCGGCGATCTTCGCCCTCAGCAGGTCGCGCTCGGCCCGGAGCTTCGCATAGCCCTCCCCTAGTTGCCGGATGACGCTCGTAGGCTATTCAAACGAGGCTTTCATGTCATCCTACAACCTCGCCCAGCCGGAGATCTGATCCATCTGGCTATGGACGATCGCATGCATGCGCTTGTAAGAGTCCTCGCCTGCCCGTGAGACATTTTCCCAGGCCGCCGCGGCGCTGGAGGACACCTCTGCTGCATTTGCGGCGCGGCGGGGCATCTCTGCTGCTTCCGCGGCGTGACCGGACCAGTCTGCTCTATCAATGGCGCGGCGGGACCTCTGTGCTGCTACAGCCATGCTGTGGGACATGTCGGCTGCTTTCGCGGCGAGGCGGGACATCTCTCGTGCTTCCACTTCCATGTTCGCCCCTCCCTGGTGGTAATCTCTCGACCCAGAACTCATGCTGGCCATGGCAGACGCAAGGGAATGATGATGAATGACTTGTTTGTTTTTGTGGATGAGGAGTTGAGGAGGAATGTGCAGTCATCTTGGAATAGTAGTATTTATCACCGAGTACTAATACGCTCCTAAGTGGGAAACCGTTTAGGTTGTGATCGATGTGAATAGGTTTGCAATTAAATATAGCGTGGTAGTAATTTGGAATGTGACGAGACGCTAGCTCAAAATTTATTGACGGTTCTAGTTTCGAAGTGCGACACTATTCCCGGATGGCGTAATGTGGGCACACGTTCTCGGCTGTGGTGTAGCAGTTTTGTAATATGCCATGGTACTTCTTGTTCTACTGCTGTGTACATGCAATAACTGGCACCGTCTGATACATATCTTATGGTTATTGGGGGCATTCGACAGGGATAGCCTCGTGGCGAGCTATAGACTAGTCTTTTTTTTACACGCATTACATCGACACATATCATCTCTCTCCCTCTTTCCCACGCACACACTAGTCTCTCGGGACTTCTCGCACGCACCATCTCTAGCTCCCTGGGTCGATGCCACCCACATACACTTGTACTCTGAGTTTAGTACGCTATACACGAAGAGAAGAGGTGCACACATGCACTCGCCCTCTCTCACACACGCATCTGTAGCTACGAATTGTAGTGTTCTAAACCATCCGTTGGATCTATCATAGGTTTCCGTTGCTCCTTGGCCTTGAGATTGAGAAGTTTAAAACGCGGAGGCTAAGCTGGAGGCGCGAGGTTTTGGTTAATGTGCGGGCCGCACACAGCACCAACATGACCCGAGCTTCATCTGCCTGGTGCGCAGTCGAGTGAGTACTACTAATAGTAGTACTACCTCCATCCTGGTTTATCGGTCCCCATTGTAATCTGTGTCAAATTTTGACCATAAATTTAACTAATGAAATGTCTATGCATGTCACCAAAAATTATATCATTGAAAACTATGTTCAAATACGAATCCAACAATATAACTTTTGTTGACATGCACTAATATTTTATCAGTTAAGTCTTTGGTCAAAATTTAGCACAAATTACAATGAGGATTAATAAACAAGGACGGAGGTAGTACTACTTTGATGTGTCGCGTCAACTCGTGTGACGCCCGGATAATTAAGCTACAGTAATCCTCTGCTAATGATACCACGTCACCCTGATTACTCTTTATAAACTCGCGTTGGTTCGAAACCGGTTCAAATTTCAATTTCAAATTAAAGTCCAAAACTCAAAATTTTCAAACATGAAAGATAAAATGTTCAAAGTGTGGCAAATAATCTCTAGTTATTTGTCATGTTAGAACGAACCTCTTTTGGATTCCCAGGTGCCCCTGGAAATTTATTTAGTGGTCCAACAACTTTTAAAATTGGCCTTTCCAATTTCGAAAAATGGTTAGACAACTCCTTTTGGCCTCAAACTTTTTGTGACTCCTATAAATAATGTGCCTGATTTATGTGCCAAGTTTCATGTTCACCAAAATTCATTTGCTACTTAAACTAAATGCAAATGGAGGATGTTAAAAGAAAACAGTATAAAAAAAGCGAAAGTTTAAGGTAAAAGGAATTCCCCTGCCCCTGGGCCTTGCCACCGAACCGGCCCAGTGGCCCACTCCCTCCCCGGTCGCCTTCTCCTGTTCCCCAAGCTGCGTCGCTACAGAGCCGGGCTCCCGCCCGACCACCTCGTCGGCATCGAGAGGGGAAGTGATAAGGCCGACGCCCTGTCCCCTGGCCTCACTCCTCCTCGAGCCCCCCTCCCAAATCCACTTCTCCTCCTTCCTCTCCCTCTCTGCCTCCCCTCCTCAGATCCCCCGGCTCACTGAACGCCTCCTGTCGCTGCCCGCCATCGCCCGCGCGCTCCGGCGCCACCCCGAGCTGCACCAGGGTGTTCAGTAGCTGCATGGGCCTCGGCCTCGTCCTCTTGCCCAACAGCAGGAGCTGGGAAGGCCCCACTCTTCGGCTTCGAGGTCGCCTCCATGCCGGCCACCGGCGAACCCCTGTCTGCGTCGAGCTCTGCCGCTACTAAACTGCCGCCGGCCACCGTGTGCCGCTCGGTGAGCCACCCGTCGTAACCCCCCTCCTGTTCTTCTCTTTTCCGTCGTAGATGCCCGCTAGTGCCGTGTCAGCAGCCCTGTAGCCGCTGTCCCTAAAGAAGGTGCGCCAAGTCCTGTAGCTGATCCAGCGGTTGCCGGCAACAGCGATCCAGAGCGCGTCATGGACCAGAGGCCCAAGTCTACACGAGCCAAGAGACCGCCCCAGTGGCTTGCTAGCCCAAACTGGGCCCGCTAAGCGGGTGTAATAGTATATAAACCAATTCCGGTTACTGGTAAAGGTTGGCTAGGATTTGGACGGCTGCGGCCACGGCTCGACTGTAATGGATAGAGGTGCGGGTGGTTGGGAGGAATCCTCATCTGAAATTCAAATTCCTTAGCTCAAATCCCCATGAAATCCCCGGATCCACAGCTCTGTAAGTGAGATCCTCACATCTGGTAATCAGAACCTTCGTCCTGGAGCCGCCCCCTCACCACTACCCGACGCGTCTCGGCGACCGGTGCTGACGTCAAGTGATGGAAGGGCTGAGCGACGAGGGCCGTTCCATCTACGAGCTCCTTCGCCATGAATTCTCCAACGACCTGGATGACACGCTTCGAACGCATGGTGAGTCGCTTCTCAAATCAATGAGCAAGATGATGGAGAGGAACAATACGATGCTCGACGGCCTGATGTCGGCAAGGGCCAACGGCATCCGAGAGGAACTCGCCATCGACCTCGAGCAGATCAGATCCGACCTGTACAAGACGAAGTCTCAGGAGCATGACCCCAAGTTCGACGCCGCCACGTCTTCGCGCAACGCTGTGCTGGGTCGTGGCGCCACCGCGACCAGCGCCCTTGGCTTCGACAACGAACACCGGGGGAAGGCGCATAACATTTATGTCCCTCCTCTGGTCAGAGGTGCGCGCAATTCTGGTTTCTCCCCTAGAAATTTTTCTCCTTGGGATTATCCGTCAGTTGATACTGCTGAGTACAATTTGTTTTCCCTGCATCTGGAACTCCCCAAATTTGATGGAACAAGTCCGCGACTCTGGCAAAATCGCTGCGAAGATCAGTTCAAACTGTGGGGGACGCCTACTAGCCCCTGGCTCTCCTTGGTAACTGCTCAGTTTGAGGGGGCCGCAGCGCGTTGGCTCGAGTCGATACAGAGGCGGATGCCCAACTCCAGCTGGTCTGAGTTATGTGAAGCTCTGCAGAATCGTTTTGGCCAAAATCAGCATCAAACTCTGCTCAGAAGGTTGTTCAGGATTGCTCAGACCACTATAGTCGAAGACTATGTTGAACGGTTTGCTGAACTGTGTGACCAACTAACAGCATATGAAGAAGCGCCCAATTCCTTGCATAATATCACTCGATTTCTGGACGGGTTAAAACCTGGAGTTCGAATGGTTGTGGCCCTGCAGAAACCCAAATATCGCGATGCAGCTTATGAGTTAGCTTTGCTCCATGAGGAGCTGGGTGAAGTGTACAATCCAACTACTTTTCCAGCTACTAGAAGATCAGCACCTTCCGCAAGTATCACGAACTCCAAGCCACAGAAATCTGATGAGAAGAGAGCAGAGTCTGTCAGCAGTACAAACCAAGAGGATAAATGGACAGCTATGAGAAACTACAGGAAATCCAAGGGTCTATGCTTTGTGTGTGGAGAAAAGTGGGCCAAGGACCATGTGTGCAAATCCACTGTCCAATTGCATTTCGTCCAGGAAATGATTGACCAGTTACAAGCTCAGTCAGTTGAAAGTTCAGACTCTGACAGTGAACAGCAAACCCAATCTTCAGTCTATTCCATCAAGTTATCTACTGCTGCAATGGGAAAGGAACCAGAAGCTCCTGTACTGCAATTGGAGATTGAACTACAAGGGCACAAATTCCAGTTTCTTGTCGACTCCGGCAGCACTCATTCTTTCTTGGATGCCCAGTACAAGTACTTAGAAGGGGTCAGTACAATCAAAACTCTCACTGTCACAGTAGCTGGAGGTTCAACAATACAGTGCCAGCAACAGATTGAGGAATGTCTCTGGCAATGCAATGGAACCACATTTTCTTCTAATTTCAAGTTGTTGCCCTTGCATACTTATGATGGGATTCTAGGGCTGGATTGGCTTGCCCAACATAGCCCAATGTACGTTGATTGGGTGGAAAAAATGGCTCTCTTTTACTAAGGCTGGACAAACAGTTACTTTGCATGGGATTGGAGCTGATGACTGCTCCTACACCTATAGAGCAATATCTGCAGTGCAAATGGATGAGAAAAAACATATCCCTCCAAAAATTCAATCTATCTTAGATGAATTTGCTGATGTTTTTGAAGCTCCTACTCAGTTACCTCCCAGAAGAAGTTGTGACCACAAAATTCCTCTAATTCCAGGGGCCAGGCCAGTTGCTGTGAGACCATACAAAATAGTTCCTCAATTAAAGGATGAGCTTGAAAGACAAATTGCATAGTTATTGAAGTCAAGTGTAATCAGACCCAGTAAGAGCCCTTTTTCATCCCCTGTGTTACTAGTCAAGAAAAAGGGAGGAGAATGGAGATTTGTGGTCGATTACAGAATGTTAAATGCTATCACTGTAAAAGGGAAATTTCCAGTGCCAGTGATTGATGAGCTTCTAGATGAACTTGCTGGTGCTGCTTGGTTCACTAAATTAGACCTTAGAGCAGGCTACCATCAAATCAGGTTAGCTGCTGGGGAGGAGTAAAAAACTGCTTTTCAAACCCACCTAGGCCATTATGAATTTTTGGTAGTGGCCTTTGGTCTCAATGAAGCCCCAGGCACTTTCCAAGGAGCAATGAACACCACACTTTCACCAGTTAACAGGAAAAATACCTTGGTTTTCTTTGATGACATATTGATTTTCAGCAAGTCATATCAGGAGCATTTGAAGCATGTTAGAGAAGTGTTGGCCTTACTCAGAGCTGACCAGTGGAAGGTAAAAATGTCCAAATGTGCTTTTGCTCAACAACAAATTGGGTACTTAGGCCACACCATCAGTTTTGCAGGAGTTTCTACTAATTCTAGCAAAATTCATACAGTGGAACAGTTCCTACTCCAACCAATGTCAAAGAAGTGAGAGGGTTCCTTGGACTGAGTGGTTATTACAGGAAGTTCATAAAACATTATGGTATGATCAGTAAACCTCTTACTGAGCTGCTTAAGAAGGGAGTGCCATTTGTCTGGACTACAGTGACTGAAACTGCATTCACAACTCTAAAGAAGGCACTGGTGGAAGCCCGAGTCTTAGCTCTAGCACAGTTTGACAAACCTTTTGTCATTGAAACTGATGCTTGTGATTCAGGTATTGGTGATGTACTCATGCAAGAAGGACACCCTCTGGCTTATGTCAGCAAAGCCTTGGGGCCCAAGAACAGGGCCCTCTCAGTCTATGAAAAGGAGTATCTAGCTATTTTGCTAGCTGTGGATCAGTGGAGGCCATACCTACAGTTCCAGCAGTTCAGCATTAGAACTGATCAGAAGAGTTTGGTACATTTGTAGGACCAAAATTTACACACTGTGTGGCAACAAAAAGCTCTCACCAAACTTATGGGGTTGAACTACACTATAGTCTACAAAAAAGGGGTGGAAAACTCTGCTGCTGATGCACTATCTAGAAGACCATTCCACTCCCAGGTTTTCCATATATCTAAATCACAACTTGTGTGGCTGGAAGAAATTGTGGCCAGTTATTCTCAAGATGACAAAGCTAGGGAATTATTGCAAGAGCTTGCTTCAAACCATCTGCTAATTCTCAGTATCAGTTAGTGCAAGGGTTGCTGAAATATAAGGGCTACATTTGGGTTGGTAACAATTTGGAAATACAGGAAAAAATCTTCTCAGCCTTTGATGATAGCCCTCTAGGAGGACACTCTGGTTTCCCTGTCACATATCATCGAATCCATTCCTATTCATATGGACAGGCATGAAGAAGTTTATTAAGGACATGGTACAATCTTGTTTAGTCTGTCAGCAAGCTAAACCTGAAATAGTTAAATATCCAGGGTTGCTTTCTCCTTTACCAGTTCCAAGCAAGGCTTGGGAAACTGTGACCATGGATTTTATTAGTGGATTACCTCACTCCTATCAGTTTGACTACATCTTTGTGGTCATTGACAAGTTTACAGAATATGGCCATTTCATGGCTCTCAAACACCCCTTTTCTGCACAGAAAGTTGCTGAAGTGTTCTTGGACAATATTTACAAATTGCATGGAATGCCAGAATACATAGTATCTTATAGAGATCCTGTATTTAGTAGCAATTTCTGGCAAGCCCTTGTTCACAGGACTGGGACTCAGCTCAACATGAGTACTGCATATCACCCTGCAACTGTTGGTCAGACTGAGAGAGTCAACCAGCAAATTGAATGCTATCTCAGAAGTTTTATCAGTTCTCATCCTTCCAAATGGAGCAAGTGGCTGTCCCAGTGTGAGTTTTGGTATAATACAAACTGGCATTCAGCTGTTGGCAAGTCTCCTTTTGAGGTCCTGTATGGATATTCCCCTCGATATTTTGGGATTGCTGCCAGTGATACTGTTGCTCCTATGGACATTCTTCAGTGGTTGAAAGACAGGGAGGTGGTGGTGGCTTCTGTAAAACAACATCTACTCCGAGCTTAGCAGAGAATGAAGCACATGGCTGATAAAAACAGGACTGAGAGATCCTTCGATGTTGGAGAGCAAGTTTTCTTGAAACTGCAACCGTATGTGCAATCTTCGGTTGTGCGCAGAGCAAACCACAAGTTGGCATACAAATACTTTGGCCCCTATACCATCATTGACAAGATTGGGGAAGTGGCATACAAATTGGAATTGCCTCAGGACAGCAGAATTCATCCAGTTTTCCATGTTTCTCAGCTCAAAAAGGTAGTGCTGCCCAACTGCACAGTTCTTCGCAAACTGCCTCCCTCTTTTGCTTCTCTTCAGGTACCACTTCGCGTGCTCCAGTAACGGGTGCGGCAGCAGGGAAAACGCACAATCGCTCAAGGCTTGATCTAGCGGAGTGGTTCTTCGCCAGATGAAGCAACCTGGGAAGACTTGGACTCCCTGTGTCAGCAATTTCCTCGTGCTACGGCTTGGGGGCAAGCCGTCTCTCGACGAAGGGGGGGGCGTCAGTAGCCCTGTAGCCGCTGTCCCTGAAGAAGGTGCGCCAAGTCCTGTAACTGATCCAGCGCTTGCCGGCAACAGCGATCCAGAGCTCGTCATGGACCAGGGGCCCAAGTCTACACGGGCCAAGAGACCGCCCCAGTGGCTTGCTAGCCCAAACTAGGCCCGCTAAGCGGGTGTAATAGTATATAAACCAATTCGGGTTACTGGTAAAGGTTGGCTAGGATTTGGACGGCTGCGACCGCGGCTCGACTGTAACGGATAGAGGTGCGGGTGGTTGGGAGGAATCCTCATCCGAAATTCAAATTCCTTAGCTCGAATCCCCATGAAATCCCCAGATCCACAGCTCTGTAAGGGAGATCCTCACACGCCGTACCTGCGCTCGCGGTGAGATTGTGCTCACCGCGCCCTCCCCGGTTGTGCCCGAACGAGCCCCGCGCCCACCATCGTCGTGCGCCTGCCCGCACCCCCGACGCCGTTCGCGCGCGCCACAATCGCCAGCGGCCGCTCGTGCCCGCATGTCTCCTTCCCTGCGCTCGCCGTTGCTTCCTGCCCGCCGCGCTCGCCTCTGCTGCCCACCACCCCTGCCGTGCCCCTGGACCGCTCGCCGCTGCTCGCCCCAGCTCGCTTCCACGTCTGCTGCCCCGCGCTCGGTCAGGCCCGCCGCTGCCTTTCGCTGCTCGCGTGCTGCTGCTTTGCTGCTCCTGCATCGCTATTGCTCCTACCTGCTACTGCCCGTTGTTGCGTGCTTGCTGCTAGTGCCGCTGCTGCTTCCTCGTGCTTGCAGCCGGTTTTAGGTGCTGCTGCTCCTTTAGCTGCTACTCTGCTAGCTGCGCTGCTCCGCCGCCGCCGCTTGTTGCTGTTGCTTTGCTGCTCGGTTAGCTGCTACCGGCCATGGCCTTGGCCGTGGCTGTGTGTGTTGTTGTGTGTGGCTGGCTTTGCCACAGCCGTGTGTGCTTCTGGCCAGCCCTGTGTAGTTGTGTGCGCGGCCATGTGTGTGTGTGCGCAGCTGGGTCTCTGGATGAGACCGGCCCTGTTTAGGTTAGTAGCTAGTAAGTAGTAGTTACACTAATTAGTGGTTAGGTATGTGCATTTGACAGGTGGAACCCCCTCTAAATATTGACTTAAAAAGAAAATGCAAAATATGTGTGAATGACACCTGGGCACCATATGCTATTTTGACCAGTCAACAGTCAAACAGTGGACTGTTGACTGGACTGTTGACTGAGTCAATTGGACCCCCCTTGGTCCCACCTATCATCCACTATGGCTACCCCACAGTGTGTATAATAAGTATATCCTGTTTTTATTTTCGAATTATAATAAATCAAAAATTCTGGAAAATGTTTTAAACTTAGAAATTTAATAGAAAATAATCCGTATCTCGGATGAAAAAGTTTTCTACATGAAAGTTGCTCAAAACGACGAGACGAATCCGAATACACGGTCCGTTCGTCCGCCACACGTCCCTAGAATAGAAAACATGCAACCTTCCCCCTCCGGTTCGTCTGTTCAAAAATACCGAACTTCGGGAAAGCATTCCCGGATGTTTTCCCCCTTCGCCGGTATCGTGTAGCACCGCGTTAGAACACCCCTAGCGCTGCTTATTGTCTTGTATTGCATCTGTGTTACACTTGTTTGCCTTATATTTACTGTTTCTTCCCCTTCTTCTCCCCGGTAGACCCCGAGACCATTACTGATGCCGCTGTGATCGACTACGTCGACGACGACCCTTCTTCGCTTTCAGCGGAGCTTCTAAGCAAGCCCCCCTTTGATCATCCCGATATCGCCCATTCCATTTTCTCATGCTTGCATTGGATTTTGCTACTGTTATTGTTTGCTCTTATTCTGATGCATAGCCTGCTTTTGTAACCTGCTTATTGTTACCTTACCTGCTTATCCTAAACTGCTTAGTATAGGTTGGCTAGTGATCCATCAGTGACCCCCACCTTGTCTTTGTTGCCCCTGCTTCATCATCGACGACTCTATCAACGTGATCGATGACCAGAGCCCGACACCTCACATCACATCACACCCCTTTTGTTGCTCGACTCTGTAGAGTTACCATCGAGTGCTGAGGGTGGTACCTCGTACATCACTCCTGATGAGATCTCTATAGTTTAGCTATTCAGTCTGGTCATCGAGGGTGATTCCTCCTTCACCATTCCCGATATGGCTCTGTCATGCAATCCCTCAAGTGTGAACCTCGAGGGTGGTTCCTCTTACGTTCACCTTGATGATTACATCGAGTGGAATTCACCGAGGGTGATTCCTTTGGTTTTCCCCTTGATGTTTGGACACAAGGTTACCTTGACGTTACTTGAGACCTTTGGAAAAGTCGGGCGGGCCCGGAGAGCATCCGCAAGATGGTTACGAGGCACGACCGAGCAGGCAGGCCGCCCTCGAGTTGGCTGGGCTAGCCTTTGTCGTATTTCCTCGAGACGGGGCGACGGGGTCACATTATCGTGAGTCTCTGCTCGTGTCCGCAAGCTAATAATACACTATGGTTTGGGTATTTGTTCTGAGTTGGCCTTTGGCCTTTACGCACTAACCACCACGTGAGAATAGTTATGGGCCTCGACGTCGCAGTATCAGTCGTAGTTTTGTCAGACGTCCAGTTCAACATTGCGGCACGGCTGGGCCGGCACCCCAGAGGTGGTGCCTAGGTCCGTCCTACACGTAACGGCCCGGAGTGCAACGGGTGATGGGCCCAGACCCCGGAGTGCTTAGGATGTAGACCGGCGGGGACCTCTCTGCTGAGCCTAGGTAGGGCTAGGACGTGTTGATCTTCTGAGGCCGGGCATGACCCAGGAAAGTGTGTCCGGCCAGAGTAATCAAGCGTGTTGGAAAACGTGGTGCACCCCTGCAGGGAAGATTATCTATTAATAGCCGTGTCCACGGTAACGGACGTTCAGACTTATATCCTGATCTTTTACAACTAGAAATGGATACTTAAGATATGTGGCTCCAGGATTGCTTTCTCACAGGGAGTCGAGGAAGGATCTCTGGGCATTAATACTACAACATGCTTGTTAATTAAACTGCTATTTCTTTACTCTTCTACATGCTGCAAGATGCTTGGAGCTGCTTGAAGATGCTAGTCTTCGATAGGCTAGGCCTTCCCCTCTATTCTGGCATTCTGCAGTTCAGTCCACAGATACAACCCTTCCATTTAATACCAATGCATACTTAGTATAGATCTGATGCTTGCAAGTACTTTGGATGAGTACTCATGGTTGCTTTGCTACCCCTTTTCCCCCTTCCTTCTTCTTTCCGGTTGATGCAACCAGATGGTGGATTCTTGGAGCCAGATGCCACCGTCGACGGATGCTACTATGTGGAGACCGCCGACGACCAGGAGTAGTTAGGAGGTCCCAGGCAGGAGGCTTGCCTCTATCGTTGATGTTTGTGCTAGCCTTCTTAAGGCATCCTTGTTTAACTTATGTCTGTACTCAGATATTGTTCCTTCCGCTGACTCTTGAGTTTCGAGCTTCTGTATTCGAGCCCTCGAGGCCCTTGGCTTGTAATATGAAGCTTGTATTATTTTATTTATGTCTAGAGTTGTGTTGTGATATCTTCCCGTGAACCCATGATCTTGATCGTACACATTTGCGTGTATGATTAGTGTATGGTAAAATCGGGGGCGTCACAACTCGCAGAAGTATGCAACACTTCCTCAACAAACAAGCATATAAGCTGCTTATACTTCTTACCCAAAGGATCTTTATATCCAATAGACACAAAATATCGGTTTGACTGTTGGAAATTACTTTAACTGCTGATCTGATGTCGAAGTAATTGCTACATCACCACCAAAACCCACCATGATAGAGGCGGGGGTCCCGATCTTTCAATGAGATGATAACTATCGATTTGGTGGAGATGACTTTTACGACCCGACTACAAATGTGCACGACGTTGCGCCTTAGCAATCGCTAAACCAACTTCCGAGGGGTTATTGACCATGCCGGAGCACGATCAACCTGACCACGAAGGTCTATTCCTGCAAGCAATCGAAGAACAAGCAAGAATATGATCATGCAATCTGAATATTGCGAATATAGATGAAGTATTGATAAAGGTGGGGATCCGTAAGCGGTCCTGGTCTGGTCGTTGGACACAAACGAAGTACACAAAGTTGCAATGGCTAATTTTTAACTAAACAAATCCCAAGGAAAAAGCTACTAGATGGATCTACTTATATAGGAGCAAGGGGTGGCGGCCAAGGAGGTGGGAGGACGTCCCATGGCAGCCTAAAACTAATCCGAGGTCGTACAAGGCTCATGGACCCAAGTGGAGGTGATGCAACACCTTTGGACTTGTAGTTTGACTCGCATTCTGCTGCAGCGTCAGATTGTTTCGTCGATAACTCAACGCTCCGGATGTATTTGAAGGTGAATCAAATTGGGTTGGAAAGATCACGAAGTCTACTTTCCAACAACAAAAGAATCACCCAATTCGGAGTCCGTATGAAAGTGTTCTTGACGTGTTGATTCAGGTATGTCTGTGCAGTCCGAATCTGAATCCAGAACGTGAGAGACTTGGACTCTATCTTCTCTTGGCCCAAAAGTGACGTGAGAGGACTTTTTGAACAGCACCTAAACTTCTCTTTTCCCCGTATCTTCATATGTGGATTGTACAAATCTCCCATACACCTACAATTAGACATGACACAAAAGTTTGTGACGTATTTTTGTCCTGGATGACATAAATAAATTATTGCATAGTTTGCATTATAAATCATCTCACGAATATACATGTATGCAATACTTTTGGTCGTATCCAAGGTAGTCATGTCCTCATCACACCATCTCTTAAGCTAAAGTAGACCGAGCTAACCCCTACATTAGCATATTACTAAGATAAACAGAAGGCATTGTAGAATCATTTAGGAGGTGAGCTTTTCAATCTGAATGTGGTGGGACACCGTCCTCGACAACCCAGCCCCGACCAGCAGCTTGGGTGGAACTGTGAAGAAGGTCAGCTCCTGCACGGCGAAGTCGCCGAGATCCTTGTTGCTTGTCACCTCGATTTCGACCTTTACGGCGTCGGTCCTGCCATTGGGCTCCCCCGACGGGCCACTCGCCCACAGCTTGGCCGTGTAGTGCGGCGGTGGGGACGCCCCCGCTCTGATGCAGACGACCAACATGGCGATAGGCGCACCAATGTCGAGCACGCCTCCGACCAAGAAAAACGCGCGGCCGTCCTCCTCCATGAACAGCAAGAGCCATGGCTCCGACACTGGCACTTGTAGCTGGAGCACCTTGCCGTACTGGATCCTGTGCATGGGCATGGGATGCACGGTGCTGATGTGATGGGGGAGCACTGGCGGCGGGCCTTCGTAGCTGCAGATGGGCATGGGGCATTTGCAAGGCGCGAGCGGACACAAGCTCTGGTGATCGGCGAGCTTGAGGTAAGTGACGTAGAGCCCACAACCTTCGTGCGGGCACTCCACCCTCATTGAGGACAGGATGACATCCATCGCCGTGTTCCGCACGTCGAAGCCGCCGCTGCGCTCACACTTCTGGCACTGCCACTAGTTCCCGGGGCGCTCGCCGCGGCAGTCCGCGCAGGCAGGTGCCCTTCCTTGCACTGCACAAATAAATCGAACAGCACATCAATCAAGAAACCTGCACCTTGCTCGATCAGCCGAACGGACGAGGTGTATTCAAACCTCATACACTGGAGGCTTCAAGGAGAGGAGGCACAAGGGCAATGGAGCAAGGTGAGGTCCATAGAGACCATAGAGAGCTCCATCATCGAGTCATGTTCCGTCGGCATGATCTCGCCCTATTCGTGCACAACCATCTCTCGATTTAGGGCCGGGGCATTAGAAAGTTTTACCATCACATATTCATACTACTTCAAGGTGCATTAAATCAACACATGCAAGTATCAAAAGGAAAGTCACGACATGCATGCATGCGTTGTAATTAATGCATCGGTAAACGCAAATTATTGAAATATATCGAGTGCACTGCTTTTATGTGTCGCGTCAACTCATACAACAAGGAGAAGTTTGATTACAACGCCCTCTCCCTCTCCCATGAGCGTGGTGGCTCACAGGACTAGGAGAAGCTTTCGCTACACACTCTCCCTCCCGCACGCGATGGACATGCAGCAGTTCATTCAGTGTCAAATGGCCAGAAGCATACTAGTAGTACTCCACTGTAGTAGTACCATCATTGTTGGACTTCCCGAAGAGGCGAAGAGCCAAGCACAACCCGAACGCTCGTGTGGCAGTTTCATGTGTAGGGGAGGTAGTATAGTGACATAGGCTAGGATAGCGTGTACCGTGCATCTAAGCTTAAAACCATTGGAGTCGGCTCCATGCTATGAGGCCGTCTCGAAGCATTTTTTGATTAAAACAATCTTCTGGCCCTACCTGTCATCTTGGTGATTGTAGTTTGCACGCACATCTAGTCAAGACAGGAATATATATTTTAATTTGTGGTGGGGTAAATGTCAGAGGTTGCAGCAAATATATTGTACACTGCGGGTCTTTTGGCCAAGTTTAGAGGCAAGCATGTGGGGCCAGTGCTATGATGTGTCGCCTCAACTCATACAACGAGGAGAAGCTTGATTTTACTACTAGTACGCCCTCTCCCTCGCCCATGCGCGCGCTGGCTCGTAGATGAGGACATGTTTTGCTTTTACTACTCCTACAACAAGCTCTCCCTCACCCACGCGGTGGACGGGACATGCAACAGTTGATTCGATACTGTAGAAGTAGTAACATCATTGTTTGACTTCTCGAAGAGGCGAAGAGCCAAGCGCAACCCGAACGTCGCAGTTGTTAGTAACATGCTTTTGTTACTAGTCCATGTTACTACCTTCATAATGGGTAGTAACATATGGATGGTAACATACAAGCCTTCATTAATTGAGACATAGACTCATTTTACCTCACATTTATTGCATCTGCCTCTCATCTTCTCTCTATCTCTTTCCTCACATTTATTGCATCTACCTTGGAGCACGCATATAGCCATGCTCTTGCATGAGATTAGACTAGCCACAATGGAGAGTAACATACATTGGTAACATACACATATCCCTAGACTATGTTACTATCTTCATATTGAGTAGTAACATAAGTGTGGTGTCATGCAAAGCTTCATTTATTAGGTTATAGACTCATACTGCATTGGGACATGTGATGTTACAGTAACTAGCTAAGTTACTCAAACTACCTCTCTCCTCATTAACTCATTGCCACATAAGCAAATTTGCTGAGTTGGACTCGATGTTACTGCTGAAGTTACTCCCACTATGGCTAGTCTTACTTTTTTATGTCTCTCTCCTCCACATAGACAAAATTGCCATGTAAGCAGGCTATAAGCCCACTATCGTACTTGCTCTTAATAGTATAACCCTGTAAACCAGAAAGGAGGGACTACTCCCTTCATTCCTAAATATTTGTCTTTCTATAGATTTCAACAAGTGATTACACCATAAATGAGTACATATGGAGCAAAATGACTGAATCTACACCGCAAATAAATACGCAATTCTCTAGTTTTCCTCTCCGCCTTGGTCGCGGTGCACAATATTGTATACTACTACTGACTAGTCTCTTTTTGACACGCATTTATGTTGATATGGCTGGAATGTGAATGAGGCAGAGGGTAGCGATACCCGAAACATTGAACGGTCAATGATGCTTCTGCATTCAATTAGCATGCAGAGGTTAGTAATTGGAGAAGCAGTATGGAGCCAGATCGATGTGAATGCAACACAGTTTGGACTCTCATATAAAGGCGCCCCACCACTCCAATCCATCTACTCCTAGTCTCTCCGCAACACCACCCACTCCAATCCAAGACCAAGATCAAGTGAACAGAAGCCACAAGCACCCATGGCGTCGATGGACGCGAGCGGCAGTCGGCTGTGCCGGAACGTCCAAGACGCCGGCCTGCGGCCCCGCACCGCGTACCGTTTCCAGATGGTGCTGGCGACCGTCGGCGTCATAGCCCTCTTTGAGGCCGGCTTCGCCTCTCGCATTTACCAGATGATGGTCGACTCCATCCGCAAGTTCACCGTCGTCAAGAAGCATGCGGGCGACCTTGCCGTACTACTCCAGCCCGCACGCCCAGGCTCCTCGTTGCCTGCCACCCTCATCGGCCTCCAAGGTGATGAACTCTTTGAAGCACTGGTGGCCCTGCAGTTGCCGGAGGTCGCGACGAAGAATGTGCACCTCGAGGCTGCGCTCGCGATGCAGCGCCTTGCCATGCAAGAAACCGTCGACCTGCACATCCACACCTATGAGGAAATCGTCTACTTAGGCCAGTACAAGGCCAGCGAGGACAGAAAGACGTTGGCCTTCTTCCAGCGGCTGGAATCTTTGGACGCCATTGTTCAGAAGCAAGTCGACCTGGCCACGAAATCCGCTGCTACTTAGCCGCTGTTCGATGGGCCGGCGCCTTGAGTCGAGGAGGTGGACGTCATCGATGGATGCATCTTTCTTCTTGCCTCCTTTAACCAGCACTGCATCGCCTCGTGGCCTTAATGTTATATTATTGTATGGCATTTTTATTCTAGTCGTAATGACATGTGTGATTCCTTGCTCTTATTTGGCATTAATTATATGTAGTATCGTTGTCTTCGACCTGGTGTACTACTACCTAGGTCCTGGTTTATTAGTCCCTTTTGTAATTTATGCCAAATTTTGACCAAAGATTTAACTGACAAAATGTTAGTGCATGTCAAAAAAAATTATATCATTTGATTTGTATTTGAACATAGTTTTCAACGAATAATTTTGGTGAGATGCATGAACCTTTTGTTAGTCAAATTTATGGTCAAAATTTGGCACAGATTACGACGAGGAGCAATAAACCAGGACAAAGGTAGACTGGTTGGTCACCATCGTGTTTTGTGTCTAATTTTGACTTCAATGACCCAACCTAGATGGAGGGACTACTGTATATATTGGCGCGACAACCAAACTTATACTCCCACCGTCCTGAAATTCTTGTCTTAGATTTGTCTACATACGGATGTATCTATTCAAATTTTAGTGTTAGATACATCAGTATCTATATAAATCTAAGACAAGAATTTTGGGACGGAGGGAGTATATTCAAAGCTGAGCATTACTACCCACGAGTTCAAAACGAGAAAGTGGAACAAGTACATCATGCATGGGCCATTCACGTCGCACCCCCACATGGTCGTGGTGCACAATGTAGTAAATGACTAGTCTCTTCTTGACCCACATTTACATTGATACGGCTTGAATGCTAAGGAGGGAGAGGGTAGCAGTTCCCGAGATGTTGTACGGTCAATGATGCATCCTCAATCAGCATGCAAAGGAAATTAATTGGAGAAGCAGAATGGAGCCAACACAATGTGAATGCAACACAGTTTGCACACTCATACAAAGGCGCCCCATCACTCCAATCCATCTACTCCTAGTCTCTACGCAACACTGCTCACTCCAATCCAATACCAAGTGACCAGAAGCCACAAGCACCTATGGAGGCAATGGACGCGAGCGGCAGTCAGCTGTGCCAGATCATCCAAGACGCCGGCCTACGACCCCGCACCATGCAGCGTTTCCAGACGGTGCTGGCGACCGCCGGCGTCGTAGCCCTCGCTGACGCCGGCTTTATCTCTCGCATGGACGACATGACAGTCCACTCCATCTGCAAGTTCACCGTCGTCAAGAAGCGCGTGGACGACCTTGTCGTACTGCTCTAGCCAGCGCGCCCAGGCTCCTCATTACCTGCCACCCTCATCGGCCTCAATGGTGACGAACTCTTTCAAGCCCCGGTGGCCCTGCAGCTGCCGGAGGTCGCGATGAAGAATGTGCACATCGAGGCCGCGCTCGCCGTGCAGCGCCTCGCCATGCAAGAAACCGTCGACCTGTACATCCACGTCTACGAGGAAATCGTCTACATAGGCCACTACAAGGCCAGCGAGGACAAAAAGACGTTGGACTTCTTCCAGCGGCTGGAATCTTTGGACGCCATTGTTCAGAAGCACGTCGACCTGGCCACGAAAGCCGCTTCTACTTAGCCGCCGTTCGGTGGGCCGGCACCGTGAGTCGAGGAGGTGGACGTCGTCGATGGATGCATCTTTCTTCTCGCCTCCTGTAACCAGCACTGCATCGCCTCGTGGCCTTAATGTTTTATTAGTGTATGGCATTTTTATTCCAGTCGTAAATGACATGTGTGCTCCCTTGCTCTTATTTGGCGTTAATTATGTAGTATCACTGTCTTCGTCCTGGTGTACTACCTAGGTCCTGGTTTATTAGTCCCTTTCGTAATTTGTGCTAAATTTTGACCAAAGATTTTATTGACAAAATGTTAGTGCATGTCAATAAAAATTATATCATTTGATTTGTATTTGAACATAGTTTTCAATGATATAGTTTTGGTGACATGCATGAACCTTTTGTTAGTCAAATTTATGGTCAAAATTTGGTACAGATTATGATGGGGAGCAATAAACCAGGATGGGGGTAGAATGGTCCATCACCATCGTGTTTTGTGTCTAATTTTGACTTCAGGGACCCAACCTACATGGAGGGAGTACTGTATATATTGGCACGACAACCAAACTTATATATTAAAAACTAAGCGTTACTACATGTCACGAGTTCAAAACGAGAAAGTGGAACAAGTACATCATGCCTGCCGTTCACGTCGCACCCCCACATGGTCTGTCCGGCACGCCGCTCAAGCTAGGGAACGCTTGTTGTCTTAGCATTTTCACTATCAGGTGGGGACGCAGTTGAGCAAACCGACTATCGGCAAATCCCCACCCCGCCCACCGCACGTCGGCTAAGTTAGAATTAGAAGAGAGAAATGAGGGAGAAGAGCTAGCTATAGCATGGACGCTGTTGTTAGATGGGACTCGTGTTGATAGAATAGGAGTACTGAGTACTCGTACCTCCTTTTGTTTTGAGGGGAAAGTAGTCGTACGTCTAGTACCACTAGTTGGGTGTGTGCGCCCTATACCTGTCATCACTTTAGGTTCCTTTTCGAACCGTAGCTACGCTTCATAGTACATATTTTTTCACGCATTTATCCTCCTATATGTACTCCTAGACTATTTCCACGTGCTCCCTTTCGCCGACATGTGGGACATAGAGCATCTGGGTCGTAGTGCATGCATGACTCGGAGCATATGCAACCATGCCGGCGTACTTTACATTTCAGACCTCACGAATTACATGCAAACCCCCCACAGAAGAATAAATAAATAAATGAATTACTACATGCAAACCGGATTATTTTCATAGAAATCGGAGCACGTTCATTAAATATTGGACATAACACATTTATAAAAAACGTCCGAACCTAAACCAGTCTAAGGGCCTCTTTGATTCACAGGATACTGAAAACACAGGAATGGGGAAAGTATGATGGCAATGAATCGAGAGGAGGAGGAAGAGGAGTACTGTACATGCTAGAGACTCGACTGTACCACATTGTTTTTATGGCCATATCACCACATTGATTTCTATGGCCTATTGCCTGATGGTTCATTGGGCTACCGTGGTTCGAACTCCTCCGACGTGAGTAGTAGTACTAGTATATACACTATCTGTACCGCACGATTCTTTGTTCCTTCTTACGTACTTCGCCGACATGTGGGAGAGCCAGCATCCGGGTCGATGTGTCATGCACCAGATTAGAGTGGGGAACGGAAGGGGGGGCATCACCCCGGTCGTAGCGCCAGTAATTAATGACTATAGTGAGGTCATATCACAAGGCCCTATCTCTCCAGCAGTAACGCGCCATCAAATGGCACAGCCCTACCTTTCCAGCAGTAAGTTGAATCTGCTACTCCCTCACCCTCCTCGCCTCTCTGTCAAACCTCCTACGCAAAAACTGCCGCATGTACTGCCCGGGAAAAGCCCCGCCCTCAACTTTTAACTACTCATAGTATAATTTTGTATCGATGAATTGCGCCATGGAGCCAAAACCAAAAACAAAAAGGTGGTACATGTAAACAAATATAGTTCAAGCTCTAGCTAGCGGTTCGGAATGTAAACCGTGCATGTGTTTATACGTATAGGTTACTTCAAAGTACCGAGTCCATTGATGCAATGTGGTCAAACTGTACCATCGATATCTCAAAGCCAAAATAGTTCGAGCTTATTCGTTCTATGTAAATACTAGTACTGTATGTTTATTCACCCGTCAGGTTGTTCAATGAATGGAGGGTCGGGGAGCAGAAATGAACAATACTACTACTAGTAAGTAGGAGTCGTACAGTTAGTCATGTTAAATAGAGAGTTTCTCTTCTTTAATGCCACATACACAAATTGAAATGCTTGTTGTGGAGAGAAAAAGATAATCACTCCACTATATATATAGGCAGGGGCTTGAGCGCTTGCTTTACTAGGGTTGCTCTCTTCATTCTCTCATCCTCTCCAGATCTAAACAAGACAGCGGTAGCGACATTTTTCTCTCTGCTCACCGCTGGTCACAGATCCGGCCGGATCCCTTCTGCTAGTGTGTGTAGAGGACTAGGTGCATCATTCACGCGGTCATCGGCGGCGAGGGAGGAAACCCACAGCTGCCGGCGGGTCCTGTCCTCTCCCCGTGGCGTTCTCTCCGACATTGCACCAGCTCGGGAGGTCCTTCGACCCTTCTTCCTCCCTGCCGTATTGCGCATAGATCCGACCTGCCGCCGGCCTCCTAGCCACATCCCGATGACCCTCGGTTATAAGTTCCTTCGAAAATGTCCTTGCTCTACTGCCCCAGCTCCCCACGTGTCTGCATGTGGATCTTTTTCTACTTCCATCAGCTCTTCCAAAGCCACCTAAACTTTTAGTATTATTAGAGCTAAAGCTACTTCATGCAGTCGAATCTAGGACTTGGTTCAAACAACGAAGAAAGGGGAGAAATTCGTAGCATGAATCTAGGACTTGATTCAAAGAGGAAATAACAGGGGGAAAGTAGTAGAGACTGGATACCCAACCGGTCTCTTGGTTGAAAAGGGAAATAAAGGGAAAAGGCAGTACAAACTGGATAAGGAACATATCTATTATTGGTTGAAAAATGATAGAAAGTGGCGGCTGGTGGACAAGTCAACAGAGTATGTCCAGGACTAGATTTGCTGCCCTCACATAGTAAAAGGTATCCAGGATTAGATTTGCTGACCTCACAGAGTATGAACAAACTCGGCATCACCACTTTATTCCTCGCAGGTACATTGTGCTGATGCGTCCACTGTCGCATGTCCTTATACTAACCTTTTGCAGTTTTTAATATAAGGGCGCATGTAAAATGAAGAAATCACACTGTTACCACAAGGACATGCCTAACCAATTTTATTGTTAATCTAATGCCTCCAGTAATACGATGCAACTAAACTGTGTTACAAATGGTACTGCTGCAATTTTTCCCAGTATGATAAGTAAGTTGCTTCTTTACGCTGCTGAGTGTCTTGGTGTCCCCACTGTCCCATGCCCATAAACCAGCTCTTTAGTTGCTGTTGATCTACTGTATTCGGTAAACAAGCAATGCCACCATTAAAGTAATCCCATATTTGACGAATGTCATTGTTGATCTTAATGCTTCCGGTAACATGAAGCAATGCTGCCGTTATAAAATTTCTACAGTCCTTGCGTGATTGCCATGAACACAATCAAGATGCTTCTTTTCATTTCATGTATGTTTCGTATCTTATTATTGACCAATAACTATTTTCTTTCTATCTTTTTGTGCGGATAGGGATATCCATTTCACCTCGTTGCTATTGTGACCTTTTGGTGAACTACACAAAACACTTTTTTTGGAATGAGTGTCTTGTGCAGTTCAACTAAAATGTCACGTGGGCAACGTCTCTCAATTTTGGTGGAACTGCACAAAATGGTGATTGCAGTTTCCAAAATCTCCGTCAAACTCTGCTGGTAACCTCGTGCAACATTTTATTAGGCTTTGCAAGATGAGCCGTCACTGTCATCACAATGGCACTTTATTTTAGTGGAACTACACAAAAGGATAAGCAAATTATAGTTACACCTTACATGAGCAGGACAACCAACCTTAATGTTGCTCAATTTTAGTGCAACTACTAAAGAAGAACCTGCCAGCTCATGAGAGCAACTACTTCTTGCTAGCTAAATGATGCAATCTTTGCTTCATTTTAGGTGAATTGCAAAAAAAATCGCATGAATTGAATCATCCGAGTGAGGTTGTAGGTTCACCACATCGAGTCGTGGCGGCATAGGCCCCTCTCTCAGTTATGGTTCCCATGACCGGGTATGTTCCTCTTTGGTTGATTTTGACTCTGCATCCAGCTAGTGATCTTGTGCTACTGTTTTGGCACTGCTACTGCCACTGATAAAATGAAGTAATAATCATTTAAAATAGAGCTGATGTCTTAGCTACCATTTCATTTCCAATGTAGATAGCTTGCAGAAGACCTATCCGGCAGAATCGAGTCCATGTGCACTGCATCAATCACATAGTTGCATTGAACTAGTTGAGTCCATCACGCCTACCGTTGAGGTGGCGCGGACCACCTCTCTAACTGGCGGGCGCCACAATTTTAGTCGAACTGCACAAAAAAAGTGATTGAAATGAGTCGACGCTCTTCCTTCTACTGACACACGTAGGTGTTAATGGATGTCAAGGAATTGTCTTCATGGCAAGATACAGGGACATAAAGAATAACTTGATCTCCCAAAGTCATCTCACAGAGGTCGGTACTGTCCTTTTTCAACATGATTGTGCCTTTTCATACTGTACTAACGTTATATTTTTTAATAAAGCCATTCTATCGCAATATTTTTCTCGTTTTGGAAATAAAGTTGCTTTAACTAGTGCCAATATTACCGTAATCATGCTCTTTCTTATCTATGCAAACAAGAATACTCAACTACAGATGTTGTGATGGTCAAAAGCATTCGCCCAGGTTTGTATGACATGTGTCTTGGAATTGTCACGGCAGATGTCCTAGTGGAAGGACTTAGTTGTGGAGCCATCGCGACGAGGTTAGCTTAAAGGGGTTAAAACGGGACAAAGGACACAAGGATTTTATACTGGTTCAGCCCCTTGCAGTGAAGGTAAAAGCCTAATCCAGTTTGAGGTGGTATTGCCAGGGTTTCGATTACCAGGGAGCGAATATGCTTGGCCTGGCTTTCAATTTGTCCTTTCTTGCCCTAAGCCGCTGCCGGGTCGTCCCCTTATATACACGGGTTGATGCCCCGCAGCTTACAGAGTCCCGGCTGGCTCATACGAACGTGCCTGGCCCGGTGACTTATCTTACATGCCTTATAATACAAGTCACATATACATGGCGGTTTACACTTACGGGCCTTAAGCCGCCTTTGGGTTTTGGGCCCTTCAACAAGCCTACTACATGAACCGCCATCTTCAACATATTCATGGTCTTGGTTTATGAACCGCCATTGGGATAACCCGGCCCCTCCTGGGCGGGTCATATCCAATAGTCATATCCCCAACATTAGGCCCCAGGTTGATTTGAACTTGTGCATGTCAATCTTCAACACTTGGAAAAAATCCTTCTTTATCTTCTTGTGAGATATTGTGACCCGCCATGATGTCATCTCCTGAGATTGCGGTACCCTGCCATTACATACAGCTCAAATCTTAATAAATCTTCTCTTTTAATGAACCTCCGAAAATCGAGGCGCTCGCACCGTCACATATCCATTTTCTTGTCTCCTTGATTCCCGCGCATGCCACTTATCCTTCCAGCCTTATAAATAGGGCCACGAGTCCTCTTTTCACTCTCCCCCTTTGACTTCTCATCTTCATCTTCTTCCTCGCAACGCTCCAACGCGCCCGAGCTCTGCCGTCATTGATCTTCGTCCACTGCTTCAACTCCGGCCGCTGCATCACCCTGAACGAACCAAAACATCGCGGCGCCCCTCCGCTGTTCATCAGCGTCGGTAAGCATTCACTTTTCCTCTTAATAGATCTGCCTTAGGGTTTCCCTGTTCATCGGTGTTCATCCCCGTTCCTCCTTCTCTTTCCTAGATTGCATAGTGTTGATCTGAAAATGACACAAATCTTGCGCGGTAGCAGTTTTAGCACTTGTTTTTTAATATCAGAATATATCCTCATTGCAACAGATCTCATCTGGGCATCCCCACTTTTCTGCTGCCGCCACCTTAGATTTAGATTTTATTTCATTTCTCTGAACTGCTGCGAATCCAATCTTATAGCTCCAATCTGTGAAACCTGTTTGTCCCAACACTTAGTAAAATTTGCTCTTGATAGATGTTGAGTACCATTGCTGTCATGACAGCTTACATCACAAGTTATAATTAGTCATATATCATTAGGCCCCATTTAAGCCGCCACTCTGAATATATACTGTAGTGTTTTACTTCTGGCTTAATGAATCAACTTAAACCGGCAAATTTTTCTTTCTTTAGGCTTCTTTCTTCACAATGCCGCCAAAGACAGTCACTTCATGTAATTGGGTTCCCTCCATTGTCACTGAGAATACGCTCAAAGACTTTGTCAAAATCGGGTATCTGCCAGCAAAAAATGTCATGCCTTATCGCACCCCCAATCCAGATGAACAAAAACCTCAGGTAAAGGATGATGAAGTCATTGTTTTTACTTACATGAATCGGGGTTTCTCACCGCCCGGCTCTAAATTTTTCCGAGATGTTCTGCACTTCTTTCAACTTCATCCTCAGGACATCAGACCCAATTTGATGTCAAACATCTGCAACTTTCAAGTTTTCTGTGAAGTGTACCTTCAAGAGGAGCCCAACGTTGAACTCTTTAGAGAATATTTTTACTTGAACCGCCAAAACGAGTTCACGAATGGACCCAGCTTGGAACTTGGTGGAATCTCAATTCAACGAAGAAGAGATGCCATCTTCCCTTATGCTTGCCTGCCGAGTCACCCCAAAGATTGGAATCAGACATGGTTTTATTGCAAAGGCACCTCTCCAGCTGATGAGAATCCACTGCCGGGTTATCGTGTCCAGCGTCTTGATCCAAAGCATCGTCTTCCCGAAAAGCTTACCACTGCTGAACATGCAAAGCTTGCCCCCACCATTGCAAAGGTTAAGGCTCTGCTGGGAAATGGGTTAACTGGCAATCATACCCTTGAGCCGCCAGCCCGGTTTAATGTGTACTTACAAGGGCGGTATAAAGGATCCACTGCGCCACAGCTCCGTGCGTTTAACCGACGAGGCCATCAATGAGATGACAAAGTCCCTTCTAAATGAAGATCTGGAAGACTGCAGCAAAGTGGGTCTGAACCCTTTTGCAAACTTAACCCGCCACCAGATGTGAGTCTCCAACTTACTTACTTTTACCTCATCATTTAAATGCTTTATTAACTCAACTTTGATGACTTTTCACAGGCTGACTCTGATTTTTGGAAAAATAAATATGACCACGATGCTGCCAAAAAGGCTAGGGCTGCCAAGAAAGCCGCCAAGAAAACCACTAAGAAGACAAAGAAGAAACCAAGTGCTTCTGCTATGTTTGAACTGAATGACAGCTCTGAGTCGGAGGTAGCCCTTGACTCCCTTGGCTCCTTTTTCAATTATCTTATTGATACTGATCATTATCAGGATGACACGGGGGCCAACCAAGCAGTTGAAGAAGAGGTAACTATTATTTCCTTTGGCTCAGCACCTTTGCCAAGACAAAATTCGATGAGTAACCCGGAAAGTAAGCTTTTCACACCCCTTAGCTCATTTGGATCCTCACTTTCTTTTGAAGCAACAGCAGCACGAGAACCGGAAACAGACTCGGACTAGCGGGGGTGAAGAATTATCCTCCGGCTTACCAAATACTCCAGTTCCACGAAAACGCCAAAACGAGGTCCTTCCGAACTTAAATTCTTTTTACCTGCTGGCGGGTCTCATTCGCCAGCCACTCAATTCTTCTGATTCAAACTACCAGGAGGTTTCTCGCTCTTCCTCTGGCGACTCATCACAGACCCAGCTACCGGCTTTCAAGACTGCCCCGAGGTAACAACAATTACTTTGTATTCTCTACCTCCTTATGCTCTTATAATTGTACTGACTTGTCATAACTCATGCAGTGGTCAAGCCAAGCCTAGTAAGAAAGCAAAGGTGACCAAGCCGGCTGAAGATCCTAAAGTCGTTGAACCGGAGCAGCAAGTTCCAGTATCAGACGCTTCTGAAAGACAACCAGAAGAACCTGCCCATGTCATTCCACCGGAAATTCCTGATCTCTCCCATGACCACACTGATGTCAATCTTTTGAACACCGAATTATCAAACCCACTTAAACCGTCAGAAGAGCATAGTGAAGATGTGATGATCACTTGCACCGGCTTTAAAGAACTGGGAAATCCAACTGTCCTGGCTAAGCACTCCGCCAAACAAGAGGTCATTGAAAGGCGGAAAACGAGGTTTGATGTCGCCCACTATGCACAATTGAGCAGTAGCGAAGTACTCTCTGGCTACCTCAACCAAGTACACACCAGCCGCAATCTTGAAATTGATATGGTGAAGCAGATGCATCAAAAATATGAGGTATGAACTCTTGCTTAAATAGGTTATGTACATCCTGCCAGCCCCCAAGTCTACTGGGTATGATAAAATTGAATATGGTGTAGACTTAGAATAACCATGAGCATCTTTAGTAGAATCCTTCCAAGACCCGCTTTCACCATTATAGTTAAACCGGATTTTAAACAATGAACATTGCATCCGTAGTCCCCAAGGGCCGGTTAATCAGCATGAATGAGCCGGTCCTTTTCACCATTGATTATAAAGAGAGCTTACCTGTATAGCCCCCATAAACCGGCTGTGATTGTTTACGGCACAATCGCATTACCATAAAGCTGTAAGGAGACACAAGCGATATGCATTAGCCTCCAAGTGCCAAGTACTCTTGCTTGCAAAGTGCTTGGGACTTACTGACATGAGCCGTTGTATGAAGAATATTTCGGCAGGCATTAGCCCCCAAGTGCCAAGTGTTGTTGCTTGCAAACAGCTTGGGACTTATATTCCTGTAACCCGGATATGAATGTATTTGCAACTCTACTTGTATAGGATGCCACTGCTGAACTTCAATCACAATTGGCTAATGCAAAGACCCGACTAGAGAATCAAGAATCTGAGACTCGGAAAGCTGAGTCAAAATTCCAATTTAGCGTGGCTGAAACGGAAAAGCTGAAGACCATTTTTGAGGCGGAGAGAAACGCTTGGGCTGAAGAAAAGACTGCTTTGACGCAACGAGCTGAAAAAGCGGAGGCGGCTTGTCAAGAGGTGACCACTGAGCTCACCGGTTTAAAACACCGTGTATCCCAGATGGTTTCTTCTATCTTTGGTGAGTCGCCTTGCTAATCATCAAAAGTGATCTTTTCCTTGATAGTAAAAACCACCTCTAACCAATGTATGACTTACTCAGGTCCCAGGAGCAGAAATCTTAACCAAGATATGCTTGTGAAGCTCAAGGCTGTTTACACACTTGTTGAACAGCTATACTCTGGAGCTCAGCGTGCACTTGCCACAATTTCTCCGACTAATCAAGCACCTACTCTCTTGATAGATGTCTTGAAAAAACTTTCTGTGCTGCCTGCTAGGATGGACGAGATGAAGCGGTCGTCTGGAAGAGCTGGTGCCGTGACAGCTTTGAGCCGGGCCAAGGCATGGTTACCAGAGCTAGACCCGTCTGAGGTAGCTACTGGATATCCAAGATTGAAAGAAGACGGCACTACATTTGATCAAAAGGACTTTGCTGCCTGTGTGAAAGAAATATGTCCTCTGGCCAATCTGATTGCAAATGAAACGGGTCTGTCAAAATACCACCCGGCTTACAGTATGGAGAATCAGAAGATGCCCACGCCGGCTTATAAAGTGATGGATCTAATCCCTCCAATCCGTAAGCATACTTTCGCCCCTGAAGTTGACCCATCCGAACTTATAGATGATGAAGCTGAATTTCAAGCCTTGTGTGGCATCGGTTGGTCATCACCAAACTTTCAGACGGCGGAGGAGGACGAAGAATCGGAGAAGGGTGATCCAGAAGCCTCAAGGCAGCAAGGCCAAGAAGAGTGATCCGCCGGGCGGGTTATATATGTGATCCTTTGAAAAAACACTCGATCTTTATTGGCTCACTGAGTCATGCAATAGGCTAGTGAAACCTTGATCTGTCGTGCCATCGTGCACGTTTTTGTTTTGCACAATACCGCTGATCCGCCCGTTTAAGAAACTATCACTTTATGCTTATGACAGCGTTGATTTATGCAGATCAGATTGATCATTACCCTGCACACAAACAGATCACAAGTGCCCTGGCGGTTTACCGCCGGGCGGGTCATGATACCCAGTTGAAACCACTGGGGATGGATAGTCCATAACCAGGGCCGGTCTCACCACAATGTTGACACAATTGTTAATAAAAATCGTACCTGTGGTTGTGTGCTTAGACTGCCGGCTTATCAGCTCCATGCAGTTAGAGCTTTTAGAGCCATAACTCTAAGCATAAGATTATTATTCTCTGGCGACTTAGAGTCTGCCATCCTGGCGGGTTGCAAAGACCCGAAGATGCTTCAAATATGAGACATAAATAGGGCAGCTTGGCATGATTTGTAAAAACCATATGGCAAGAAAAAAGAGATTATATAAAGAAAAATAAGAAATCAAAAAAATTCGAGGCTTTTGCAGGCCGCCAAGCCAAAGTTTCTTCTTCAATGAAACTAGCCTGATGGCCACTGGAAGGTACGGGCTTACCGTGAGCCGGCTTTCACATGACCCATCGACATTTGAACCCAGATAAGTTCAGGTCTTATTTAAAGATAGACTTATCAGGAGTACGCGGGGGCGGAGTAGCATCGTGCATCACAGGCCGATTTATCCAAGTTTCAAGGAAGGCGGCTTATGAGCCTGGATCTATCCTGACTATCTGTAAACCGTGCTCTCACATGACAAACCGGCGTTTTAACCTTAACAAGCTCAGGATCTTTGGTGAATACACCATAAACGATTGATTGTGAAGAGTTCGGCGGGTCAATCAGGATTACCTGATGAAGAAGCAGCTGGTATACAGGTAGGATGACCCGGAAAGGTTATGTCCTCTTTGGTAAATACACCTATGTTTGAACAAGATAACCTGGTCAAGAGGGTAGTAATGCTATGTTCTCTTTGGTGAATACACCTATGTTTGAACAGGAAGCCCCCAAGTGACATAATTATGAGTTATGCTCGTCGGGGACCTATGTTTGAGCTGCGCTGTGCATGCAACTCTCTTTGGTCCCTGTAATCTGGGCGTCAAGCCTCCTAAGTGAATATGTAAGACGATGATAAAGACTCAGCTTCGAAGAAGTGAAATGACAGAGGCCCTGAATTATCAGGGATGCTGGCTTTATTATACTGTTTATAATATATACATCATCAAACTATGTACATCATGAGAGCCGGTGGCTCAAGTATAATAGGGCCGAAGATGAGCAATATTCCACAGCCAACGGGTCTCCTCCTCCGATGTGCATGAGTCCTTGTGGTCTCGAACGTCGATAAGATAGTATGACCCATTATGTAGATTCTTGTTGACTACAAAAGGTCCTTCCCAAGGCGGTGATAGTTTATGCATATCAGTTTGATCCTGGATAAGACGGAGCACCAAGTCGCCTTCTTGAAAGGTTCTGGTCTTGACCCGGCGGCTGTGATAACGACGTAGGTCTTGTTGATAAATCGCTGAATGAGCCGCCGCGAGGTCACGCTCCTCATCCAACAGGTCAAGTCCATCCTGACGTGCCCTTTCATTATCAGCTTCAACATAAGCCCCCACACGGGGCGAATCATGACAGATGTCACTAGGGAGAACCGCCTCTGCACCATAAACCATGAAGAAAGGTGTGTAACCCGTAGATCTGTTGGGTGTTGTATTGATACTCCATAGCACTGAGGGTAACTCCTCCACCCAACAGCCCGGCGTTCTTTGCAAAGGAACCATAAGCTGGGGCTTGATGCCTCGCAGAATCTCTTGATTAGCTTGTTCCGCTTGACCATTAGACTGAGTGTGAGCCACAGAGGAAACATCAAGTCGAATATGCTCTCGTTGACAAAATTCTTTCATAGCACCCTTAGACAGATTAGTGCCATTATCCGTTATAATGCTGTGGGGAAAGCCAAAACGGAAGATCACCTTCTTGATGAACTGAACCGCCGTTGCTGCATCACACTTGCTAATCGGCTCTGCTTCAACCCACTTAGTAAACTTGTCAATGGCCACCAAAAGGTGGGTCTTCTTATCTTTGGATCTCTTGAAAGGCCCGACCATATCAAGCCCCCAGGTCGCAAACGGCCAAGTAATTGGAATCATCCTTAACTCTTGAGCCGGCACATGAGCTCGTAGTGAAAACTTTTGACAACCGTCACATTTGCTAACCAAATCCTCAGCATCAGCATGAGCCGTCAACCAATAAAACCCATGAAGAAAAGCCTTGGCTACGAGAGATTTAGAGCCGGCATGATGACCACAATCTCCTTCGTGAATCTCTCACAAGAATTTCACATCCTTCTTCAGGAGAGATGCAATGTTGAAACACCCCTGTGACACTGCGATGCTGCAACTCCCCATTGACAATCGTCATTGACTTAGACCGCCGGGTTATCTGCCTGGGCAAAATCTCATCCTCAAGCAACTCGCTCTGGGTCATGTAAGCCAAATACGGAACTGTCCAATCAGGAACGGCATGAAGAGCCGCCACCAATTGTGCTTCCGGGTCAGGAACAGCAAGATCCTCCTCTGTAGGCAATTTGACAAAAGGGTTAAGCAGAATATCCAGGAAAGTGTTAGGTGGCACCAGCTTACGCTGAGACCCTAACCGGCTTAAAGTGTTAGCCGCCTCATTCTTCCTGCGATCAATATGCTCAACTTGGTAATCCTTGAAGTGACCCGCAATGGCATCAATCTCTCGATGATAAGCCGCCATAAGTGGATCTTTAGAATCCCAAGTGCCAGAAACTTCCTGAGCTACCAGATCTGAGTCGCCAAAGCACCTCACCCGGCTTAAGTTTATCTCCTTAGCCATCCGAAGACCGTGGAGCAAGGCCTGATACTCAGCTGCATTGTTAGTACAAGGGAACATTAACCGGAGAACATAAGAAAATTTATCACCTCGTGGGGAAGTCAAGACAACTCCAGCCCTCAAGCCTTCCAACTGCCTGGATCCATCAAAGTGAATAGTCCAATATGTGTTATCCGGCTTTTCCTCAGGCGTCTGCAACTCTGTCAATCATTGATAAAATCCACGAGTGCCTGTGACTTGATGGCCGTACGAGGCACATACTTTAAACCATGAGGTCCAAGCTCAATGGCCCACTTGGCTACCTGACCTGTGGCTTCTCTATTTTGGATGATATCCTCTAAAGGAGGAGAACTAACCACAGTAATGGGATGACCCAGAAAATACTGCTTGAGCTTTCGACTTGCCATGAAGACCCCATACACAAGCTTCTGCCAATGCGGATACCTCTGCTTGGACTCAATAAGTACCTCGCTAATGTAGTAAACTGGCCGTTGAACCGGATACTCCTTGCTTGCTTCTTTCCTTTCCACCACAATGGCCACATTGACAGCCCGGCCATTGGCAGCCACATATAACAACAAAAGCTCCTTATCAATAGGAGCAGCAAGAACCGGCGGCTCAGCCAGTTGCTTCTTAAGCGCCTCAAATGCCTCATCAGCAGCATCACTCCAGACGAAATTATTTGTCTTCTTCATCATCTGGTACAGAGGGATAGCCTTTTCTCCTAGACGGCTTATGAACCGGCTCAAAGCCGCTATCCGACCCGCCAAGCGTTGGACGTCATTAACACACTTTGCCTTAGCCAGGGAAGTACTAGCCTTGATTTTCTCCGGGTTAGCTTCGATACCTCGGTCTGAAACCAAAAAACCCAAAATCTTACCCGCCTGTACACCAAAAACGCACTTGGCCGGGTTAAGCATCATCTTATAAACCCGGAGATTGTCAAACATCTCCTTCAAATCATCAATCAGGGTCTCCTTATTCTTGGATTTCACCATAATGTCATCTACGTAAGCATGAACATTACGCCCGATCTGATTGTGAAGGCAATTCTGCACACACCGCTGGTAAGTCGCCTGGGCACTCTTGAGCCCGAAAGGCATAGACACATAGCAGAAGGCTCCAAACGGAGTAGTGAAAGCTGTCTTCTCCTGGTCCTTAACTGCCATCTTGATCTGATGATAACCATAATAAGCATCCAAAAAACTCGAACGCTCACAACCCGCCGTAGCATCAATGATTTGATCAATATGAGGGAGAGCAAATGGATCAGCAGGACAAGCCTTGTTTAAGTCCGTGTAGTCCACACACATTCGCCAAGTGTCGTTCTTCTTAAGCACCAACATCGGGTTAGCCAACCACTCAGGATTAAAAACTTCAACGATAAACCCGGCTGCCAAGAGCCGGGCCACTTCTCCACCAATGGCCTTCCGCCTCTCCTTGTTAAAACGACGAAGGAATTGCTTGACCGACTTAAACTTTGGATCAATATTAAGAGTGTCCTCAGTGAGTTCCCTCGGTACACCCGGCATGTCTGAAGGCTTCCATGGAAAGATGTCCTGGTTCTCATGGATGAACTCGATGAGCGCTTTCCTATTTCGGATCCAGGTTAGCACTGATGCTGAACTGCTTAGATGAGTCGCCAGGAACAAAATCAACCATTTTAGTGTCATCTGCCGACTTAAACTTTAGCAAAGGATCATGCTCTGTGGTTGGCTTTTTCAAGGACGTCATGTCCGCCGGGTCAACATTATCCTTGTAAAATTTCAGCTCCTCCGTTGCACAAACAGACTCAGCATAAGCAGCATCGCCTTCTTCACACTCCAAGGCCACCTTGCGACTCCCATGCACTGTGATGGTGCCCTTGTAACCTGGCGTCTTAAGCTGCAAGTAAACATAACAAGGCCTCGCCATGAATTTAGCATAAGCCAGCCGCCCAAACAGAGCGTTATAAGGGCTCTTGATTTTAACCACTTCGAAGGTTAGGGTCTCAGATCTGGAATCATACTCATCTCCAAAAGCAACCTCCAAAGATATCTTACCCCACCAGATATGCTGACTTACCAGGCACCACACCGTGAAAAACGGTGTTTAATGGCTTAAGATTTTTGTCGGTCAGTCCCATGCGACGGAAGGTTTCATACTAAAGTATATTAATGCTGCTGCCTCCATCCATGAGCACCTTAGTAAATTTATAACCCCCAACCTTAGGTGCCACCACTAGAGCCAGGTGACCCTGATTGTCAACCCGGGGCGGGTGATCCTCACGACTCCATACTATAGGCTGCTCTGACCACCTCAAGTAACGTGGTCCTGCCGGCTCAACAGCATTCACTGCCCTCTTATGAAGCTTCTGATCCCGCTTACATAAGCTAGTGGTGAAGATGTGGTATTGTCCACTGTTCAATTGCTTTGGATTGCTCTGATAACCCGACTGTTGCTACTGCTGATTCCCCTGATTATTCTGCTGGTTGTAACCACCCTGATTGCCTTGGCTTTGAAACTCGGAATTTGAGCCGCCGCCTCCATGACCCAGAACATGAGGGCTGGACCCTGAACCGCCATTCGGACCATGGTTATGTTGTAAAGACTCCCTGAACTGTCTCATGATACTACAATCCTTCCACAGATGGGTAGACGGCTTCTCCTGTGTTCCGTGCTTCGGACATGGCTGATTCATTATTGCTTCAAGGTCAAATTTTGTCCCTTGAGCCGGCCTCCCTTTCCGACGCTGGTTATAACTCTGTGCACCGGTGTTAGCCACAAAGTCATCAGGTTTGCGCTTACCGTTGCCGCCCTGATTGGCCGGGTTGTGCTGTTGTCCCCTCATACTGTTACTCTTCCTTCCCTTTCCTGATCTTTCATCCTCAGAGTCGGGGTCCGTGGTACTATCAGAGTCGGCATACTCGACAAGAGCTGCCATGAGCTCCCCCATGTCACTGCAATGATGTTTAAGCCGCCTAAGCTTCTGCTTGAGTGGAAGAAAATGGCAATTTTTCTCCAACATTAAAACCGCTTAGACGACGTTGATATTATCTGAAGAATGAATGATAGTTGAGACCCGGTGCACCCAGCTGGTCGTCGGCTCGCCCTCGGCTTGAACACAAGAAACCAAATCCACGATCGACATTGGCTACTTTCACGTATCTTTGAAATTTTGGATAAACCGGGCCTTCAGCTCTGCCCACGACTCAATGGAGTTGGCAGGTAGCCCTTTCAACCAAGTACGAGCCGTCCCTTCCAGCATCATGGTGAAATACTTAGCATATGCAGCCTCACTAACATCCAGCATCTCCATAGCCATCTCATAACACTCCACCCAAGCTTCAGGGGGCTGATCTGCTGTGTAATTAGGCACCTTATGAGGGCCCTTGAAGTCCTTGGGCAAACACTCATTTCGCAGAGCTGCCGTTAAACACGGCACACCCCAAGCTCTAGAAGTCACACCTCCCTCCACTGAAGTTGTTGGGTAAACTGGCGCGTGCTAATGAGCCGCCAGCTTGGCCTCCCGGCGCGCTCTGCCCTGGTCCACCAAATTCTGTGCGTTGGTACCATTGCGCGCCGGGTCATGCCCACGAGGTTGGTTACAGCGCTGCTCAGTACTCGAAACTGCTGGCGAGGCAATGTGCCTGCTGTAGCTCCGGCTTGGACGAGGGGTTGAGTGTACCCGATCACGACTGTAAGAATAAGCCTGCTATTGTACCAGCACTGTTTGAAGAAGTTCCCTGGCCCTTCAGGTTTCAACTGCCGTCGGAGACTCGCCCTCGACTGGCAAGGCGCCAATCGCGTAACTGCAGCAATCATATTGTCCAAAGGGTTGGAATAATGACCCGACGGCGTCACCACGTGCTGAGGTGGGGTGTTATTCATATGCGGGGAACCTATCACGCGCGGCTGAACCGGCACTCCATCCCCTGGCGCTTCAGTCATCTGGTTTATCACCGGCGGGTTACTGGCCCCCGCTCTAGGTGTGTTGAAGAGGTTTCTCGATTCATAAACCAAGGGTAGACGACTCTGGTTTTTTCTCCTCAAGACCTCGTTTGAAGCGTTCTGATTCAACGTGAGCCGCTATGAATCCACTTGAATCCGATGTGCTTGGGCGTTTAAAACGGCCCGCTCCGCGGTCATCCTAGCGTTTTCCGCCGCCAGCTCTACCTTGGCTTGCGCTATCTCATCGCGCAGCTTAGCCACATCCACCTTATGTTGTTCCTGGTTGTCCGGGGTTACCACCACCTCCATCAGAGTTGCCAGAGCCTCCAACAGATCTGTTAAAACTTGAGCCGGCGGGCGTGCTGATCCGCCAGCACCCGCTGCCGCTGCCGCTGCTGTGCTGGAAGTCATAGTCGCGGCGACTGTCGAACCAAGAGCCCGTGGGGTGCCAGCCATGAAGATCGCCGCCCTGTTCGGCGGCTCACGGGGGTCCGGAATACTGTCACCATCGGAACAGCCCCCAAGCCGTCCGTCTTGTAGCTGATACATTGAGTTGGTCTCGCCTGTGGACGATTCACGATCAGAGTAGACGACCGTCTCACCGCCAGACACAGAGCCTTCCAATTCAGCCCCATGGATGAATCCGACAAAGGCACGCTTCACGGCGGGTTGAACCCGGGCGAGTCATGCTCGCTGAGCCGTCTCGATGATGTCGGTGCAGATGTCTGGCTCCGGGCCCGGTTCGCCGGTCTTGCCGATGAAGATGTGGATTCCGCCGAAGGGGACCCGGTACCCGTACTCAATTGAGCCGGCCTCGGGGCCCCAGCCTGCATCGTCGATGTAGAGCTTGCCGCGACGACTCTTGGTCATCCGGCCCACAGCGTATTCCTTGATCCCTTCAAAGCTGCCCTTCAAGAACTCGAAACCACCGTGCGCTGGTCCCACGGTGGGCGCCAACTGTTGTGGAATTGTCACAACAGATGTCCTAGTGGAAGGACTTAGTTGTGGAGCCATCGCGATGAGGTTAGCTTAAAGGGGTTAAAACGGGACAAAGGACATGAGGATTTTATACTGTTTCGGCCCCTTGCGGTGAAGGTAAAAGCCTAATCCTGTTTGAGGTGGTATTGCTAGGGTTTCGATTACCAGGGAGCGAATACGCTTGGCATGGCTTTCGATTTGTCCTTTCTTGCCCTAAGCCGCTGCCAGGTCGTCCCCTTATATACACGGGTTGACGCCCCGCGGCTTACAGAGTCCCGGCCGGCTCATACGAACGTGTCCGGCCCGGTGACTTATCTTACATGCCTTACAATACAAGTCACATATACATGGCAGTTTACACTTACGGGCCTTAAGCCGCCTTTGGGTTTTGGGCCCTTTAACAAGCCTACTACATGAACCGCCATCTTCAACATATTCGTGGGCTTGGTTTATGAACCGCCATTGGGATAACCCGGCCCCTCCTGGGCGGGTCATATCCAATAGTCATGTCCCCAACAACACGGCTAGCCAAGATGGATATAATCACGAGATTCACTTTATCCCAAGGCTCTAAAGTGCCATGCGTGTGTGCGAGGTGGAAAGATACATGTCAGGACATTGATTGATGATTCCATTAGATTCTGCTATGTGTATTTGTTATATACTGAGGATGAGGCTCTATGCACACTACTTCAAAATCTAGAAGGTCCTCTTGTGCATATATTGGAAGTGGTAGTGCCACCAGTGATGCAGAATATTTCAGCTGCCAATGTTTGACCCGCGCGACCTTAAAAAGGACTAGTTTCAGTGTCTAAGCAAATCCTTGGATCAAATTGCTTACATGAAGCATCAATCAATTTTTATTTATTTGTTCACATTCTCACAATGTTTGAGTTGTACGCTTACAATTGGCTCTGAGCTGTGAATCATTGAGATGTGCAGGCATCTTTGTTGTATTTATTATTATTTGAATCTGATGGGTTGGTTCTGAATCTTGCAAGCTGGGAATCATTGTGATGTGTAGGCATCTTTGTTTTACTTATTATTTGAATCACTAGCAAGATGCCCGTGCGTTGCACGGAACATCATGATGCATTTGTATGAGTAGTTTATCTTGTGGGAGAAAAGGATGAACAAGGGAAGGCCTTATTTGCAAATGTGGAGAGGGGTGTGGGTATCGTTTTGCAAAATTGCCATAGTTTCCTTCCTATCCGTTAGATATAATCGGACGACCTATATTGCAGGATGGCAGGCACACCATCATCACCAACTCTGTTTTTTATAAGAGTAGAGATATTGGTTGGTTCTGAATCTTGCAAGCTGGGAAGCACGACATGATGATGCAGAGGACAACAACCATAACTAGCTATTCAAACTTGGTAGTATTGTCTGTGTGAAAGTGCGGCAACTCTCTTCTTCTTAATTAATCAATGAGGCAAATATTATGCCTCCGTTTCAAAAAAAAAAGTGCGGCAAATGAGCTGATCGTTTGCGTCTTGAGAATAATAATTCTAATTTCTGTGCATATTGATAATGTGCCAATGATAGAACGAGCCAATGCTTTGGTTGTTTTAAGAATAAATTCTAATTAAAGCTAATAAAATTTATGTAAAGTGACCACTAACACTTGCTATTACAGTACCAATGAAGACCCGCTCGTGAACCCAAGGGGGCATGTTCTGTCGGGAGTGCAGCGGGCGAGGGAGGTGTAGTAACTGTTGTCGCCTGTAGCAGTTCCCCAAGAGCTGAAAAATGAACTGCTGCCGCCGCCTACCCACTCGTTCACCGTTGATTACAGTTCCCCAAGATTGGAAAAAACGAACTGCTGCTGCGGCGGTGCCGCCACCCAGTACCCTAGTACACACCGATCGTCTTCATCACCCCTGCCCCCAATCCCCACAAACGGGAACCGCCACATCAACTCTGCGTGAGAAGAGACTCCAATGGCAATCCGAGGGGTGAGCCTGCTGGATATGGACTTCAGCAAGGAGTTCACCTTTGAGTTCGCCGTTCAGACCCATGGCAGCACCAAGTTGAATGTGATGTGCACCAATGATCCGGGCATGGTGAAGCTCTGCCTCGCCAAGTTTAAGCAGTACCCATAGGAGGAGAAAGCACAAGGTCGCGGGACTAGGCCTTGTGCCCATCCATTCATCTCCTAGAAGGGACCAGCGGATCGCCGTCTCCCAGGTATGCGTGCGGGACGAGGTTCTTGTCTACCACTGCCGTAGGGCCACCAGAGGTTCTAGAGCATCTGAGGCAACAAGCTTGTCGACATCAGAAGCAATACAAGATCATTGGCAATGGGCAGGAGAAGGACTCCATGGTTAACCTTGCCGCGACCATCATCAGCCCCTACTACGCCAACAAGAAAGAAGACGTCGATACCAAGAACTTAAACACGTGGGAGGTACCTCTGAATCTAGCCTACAAAACCTACGCGGCCAAGGACGCATACGCCTGCTACGACATGTACAGGCGGATCTTGGACATGAGGGCACTTCTACTTCCCGTAACCGACGAGTACACGGACAGCCGCAGCGTCACGATCAAGCGTGCCAGGAAGGTCTAGATGATGGACTTTATCTGTTTAAGCACCTTTATCATCTGAGTGTTTCATGCATTAGCCTATGTGTCATAATTATCTGTTTTGTCCGAAATATTTCGTCTAAGAACCCAATAACCTGCTTGCTTTTTTAGTGGCTATTTGCTTATGTATGTAACTAGTTCACTGGGCTGCCGTGCTTTGAATCTGTCGGCGTTCTGGGAACGGGGGTCCCCAGACTTGCCTGCCTGCGACCCACGGCGTGGCTTCGCCAGCGGCCCTGTACGACCCATCTTCACCAGCAAATACTCAAGGCCCTCGCGAGGGGCCAAGCCTCGTGAGGCGGACGACACAAGACCTCCTCAGGGGTAGCCTTACCAGGCTGGCTCGCGAGGGGCGGAGAGATCAAGGCAAGGGGAACCTCGCGAGGTTCCTATGACATAAGCCATGACGACCAAGGCCAGGAGGGCGCCAGCACGCACAGTGTCCTCGTTTCCTCTTTGGTGCTAAAGGGGCAAGCGCAGGCGAGGAGTCCCGAGGCACCAGGCAAAGGTTTCCATATCGGTGCAACAAGACCAAGACCAGAAGGACGGCAGGATGGAGGTCATCGTGGAGCCCAAGACGGCATCACCACTAGAGCCTTTGGCCACAACGGTGGCCCGAACCAGTATAAACCTTGTGTCCCCTTGTTCTTTGGGTTCGTCGAGCTAGGCCGTGAGATCATGATGCGTGCGAGTTAGAGGGAGGAGAGATCTTCATGCGCACCCCAGTGTTCGAACCTCAAGGGTTTTGCCGGAACCCTTAATCCGACATTTGGCGCACCAGGTAGGGGTGCGCTGAAGATTTCCTCTCGTCGATCCGCGTTTCGCCACTCCACCAAGTTCATGGCCGACTCTCACCGGGCCTGCGCTGAGCGCTGGGCCGCTCTCGCTGCCCGTGTCGCTCAGACAGCCCCTGTCGGCGGGCCTCCCCATCGTTCTCCGTCACCCGCCGCCAACGCCGCCACCGGTCCGGCGGGAAACGAGCAACAAGCTTCCTCTCTACCCCTCCGTGCGGCGGGATGGCCGCACCGCCACTCTGTCGCTAACCCCAGCCGGCTCGTCGTCTCACGCTTGCCACGCTCTCACAGACGCGCAGGCCGCGCTGCTCATGGCACGCGAGCTCCTGCGCTACCGCCCGGTCGACGACATCTATGAGGACTGGTTGGACCGCATCGCCGAGCTCGTCAGCGCCGCTTGGGGCTCCCCCGCACCGTCCCTCTCGCTGCCTCGCCCTCCGCCAGCTGCGGGTGACGGAGCTCACGGAGCACCTCCGCCACCTCTGGACCAAGACGGCGCTCTGGTGCCAAGACGCGCGGCCCCTCGGCACGACCCGCCGCGCCGGGCGCCCACGCGGGAAGAAGGAAGCTGCCAAGAAGTTCCCCGACCGCAAGAAAACGCTCCACTGCTCCCAGCACCGCCACGTCAGGATCGCTTGCCGCGGCAGGGCCACACGCCACTTGCCGTGGCAGCACGGGGACACCAAGATCAAGCTCTGCCTCCATGACGGGCCCCGGTGGCCACGGCCGGCTGCCGCGCCTTCACCCCTGAGCTGCGTGGCGTCGTCTGGGCGGGCAAGTTCAAGCCGGATCTGCCTCCTCGCTATGATGGCACCCCCGACCCTGCGGAGTTCTTGCAGCTCTACGAGCTAAGCATCGAGGCGGCCAACATCGACGAAAAGGTCATGGCGAACTGGTTCCCCATGGCTCTCAAGGACGGCGCCCGCTCATGGCTCCTGAACCTGCCCCCGGGCTCGATCTCCTCCTGGGATGAGATGTGGGAACGCTTCGTCGCCAACTTCCAGGGCACTCGCGACCGCCCTCCGGCCGCAGGTGACCTGCGCCGTATCAAGCAGCAACCAGGAGAGACCTTGCAGAAGTACATCCAGTGCTTCAACAGCGTTCGTCTCAAGATCCCCAAGGTGACAGACGAGGCCATCATTTCGGTGTTTTCCGATGGCGTCCGCGACGTCAAGATGAAGTAGGAGCTCACCATCCACGAGGAGCTATGCACGGCTATGGAGCTATTCAACCTGGCGACCAAGTGCGCAAGAGCTGAGGAAGGGCGCCTTTCCCTCCTGGAGCTCCCTGCTGCCGACCCAGAAGAGAAGAAAGCCAAGGCCAAGGACGTGAAGCGCAAAGGCGTGGCCGTGCTTGCGGCGGAGCCTGATACAAAGCATGGCTGGGACCATCCCGAGTCGTCCAAGGGCAGCCAACTGTTCTGCTCCTTCCATAGCGTACACAGCCACAACACCAACGACTGTCAGGAGCTCAGGGCCATTCGAGATGGACGCTTTGGTCGACGCCCCGAGCGCAACGACCGGGGCTACGGCCGAGGAGGAGGACGAGGCGGAGGTCGCTGGGACGATTGCGGCCCATGCCAGGAGTGGCGCGACCGGCCTCGTGAGGACCGCTGGCAGGATCAGCCTCGTGAGGAAGCATGGAGGGATCAGCCTGGCGAGGACCGTCCTCAGGGTAATGGTGGTCTTCCTCCGCTGCCGCCACCACCAAGAAGGAACAACGACCACCATCAGGACGAAGGAGCTGGGGGCTTCCAGGAACCGCGCGCTATCGCCTGCATCTTGGGCGGAGCGCAGGCCCCAGCGTCTCAGCGTATCTTCAAGCAGTTTGCTCGCGAGGTGAACGCAGCTCTTCCCAAGCTCAAGGCCACACGCCCGCTCAGGTGGTCCAAGTACGCCATCACTTTCAACTCGGCGGACCAGCTCAAGTGCGCCGCAGCCGCCGGTGCTCTCCCAATGCTCTGCCCGCCTGTCATCAGCAACGTCCAAGTCACCAAGACCCTCATCGATGGCTGTGCGGGGCTTAACGTCCTGTCCATCGACATGTTCGATCGCCTTCAAGTACCCTATGATCTGCTGCAACCAACCAAGCCCTTCTCAGGAGTGACCGATGGTTCCACCACCCCAATCGGGCAGGTCCGCCTCCCTGTCACCTTTGGTGGGCGCGACAACTACCACACCGAGCTCATCGACTTCGATGTTGCCCACATTCGTCTGCCATACAACGCAATCCTCGGGTACCCAACGTTGGCCAAGTTCATGGCAGTGACCCACCACGGCTACAACGTGCTCAAGATGCCAGGAACTGGTGGCATCATCACAGTCGCCTATGAGGAGAAGGATGCGGTGTGCTCCCTTGAGCACGCTGTAACAACCCTAGTCAGTGCTAGCATCTGGTGTTGCATCATGTTTAAATCTTCAAATAATTTTGAATTGGGGATATGTGAAAGCCTCAGAAGTCATTCTAAAAATGATCAAGATAAAAATTGCATCGAACAGGCCCCAGAAAATGTTCCTGTTAAACCTTGAAAAACATTGGCAAGAATAAAATTCAAACCAATATTTTTGGAGGCTTAAAAATATTTATTTTGGGCCTTTGAGTTAAATCATAATGTATTTGAATTGGCCTTATTTCTGTTATAAAAGAAATACATGTCCAATAATTTTGGAAATTATTGTGGGGCTCTGGATAATACCACTAGTCCATGTACAATAATTTACGGAAGTAAATAAATTGGTTTAGTACTCCTACTAAATCAAAAACAGAGTCCAGATAAAACAAAACCAGAAAGAAAGGAAAAGGAGAGTACCTGAGCCACTTACCTGGCCTGCACTGTGTTGGCCCAACACTGTTGGCCCAGCCCATCTCTCTCCCTTGTCTTCTTCCAGCTCACGCCAGAAGGACTAGAGCGCGCGTGGCCGACGCCCGCCGGCACGCGCCCGACCACCTCCAGCCTGCCTGCTCGCCCTGGACGGCTCTGGACGATGCCACGCGACCCCCCGACCCTTCTCTCACTCTCCTCGCTCCTCTCCCTCCTCTGCTCTCTCGCCGCACGGCCTAAGCGGAGCTCGTTGCCGCTGCTCGCTGTTGCCACGTCCACCGCCAACCCCTCGCCTCGTAGTTGCTTCCAGAAGAACCGACATGATGCCCCCGTCCTTCCGGCCGAGCCACGCGAGCCGGGAAGCTCTGCATCGCCTCCACGCCATCGTCTTCAATCTCGGGCGCCGCCAATTTCCGACTCCGATTCGCCATCCTCAGCGCCTCCCCGAGCCTTCTGAGACCTTCTTCTACCCCGCTGTGAGCTCCCGAGCATTTCCCCTTCTCCCCGCAGTGAATCTCTTCCCCTAACCAGCCTAGCCACCGGAGCCGAGAGCCCCGTGTCGCCGGCCATGGCGCTGTCGCGGCTACAGGCACCGCAGCTTGAACCTGAGCATGTAATCGTGCTCGGGATGATCTCAGGGGACTAAAAAACCATAGCTATCCTTCCTGTGCCCCGTAGTGGTCGCCCACGCCATCACCGAACTCCGGCCGGCGCGTAGCTCCTCACCGCCGCCTACTTTGGCCATACCAGCCTCCGGCGTCCGCCCTGCTGGATGCGCCGCACTCACCGCTGCCATTAGACGCAAACGGCTAGGCAAATGGTCGCCCGTAGCTCATTCCCGCAGTATCTCCGTCGTCGGTTTTGGTCGCCGCCGGCCGAACTCCGGCGATGTCGACGTGGCCCATCATTAGCCACTAATGACCCTGCTAATTAACCCCCTGACCCACTTACATATGGGCCCCACGCCCTTAATTAACCATAGTTTAGTTTCTGATTAGTTTTAACTAATAACAGTGGCCCCACAAGTCAGAGTTGACATGCTGACGTGGCCGTTGACCGGACCCACCTATCCGTGTCACTGATAACGCCGGGTCACTGACTCGTGGACCCCACTGGTCAGTTTGACCTGGGCTGGCGCTGTTGACCTGCTGATGTCAGCATGATGTCATGCTGATGCAGTAATGATTGTCTGGTTTTAAATAAACCAGGAAATTTCAGAAAATATCCAAAACTTCAAAAATTCATAGAAATTGATCTGTAACTCCAAATGCAAAGATTTATATATGAAAAATGATCAGAAAAATCCAATCTATCCATATGTACTGGTTTCATGCATGTTTAAACAACTTAACCTTGCTGTTTAGTTCAAAACATGATAAAGCACTATTTAAGTCCATAATTTGAGTTCGGGGTTGAACATTTGGTTCGAAATGACCCAAACCCATCTGGTTGTAGTTGCATTAGCCCAACACACTCATATTGCCATGTGATTATCATGCATCATAATTGTTGCATTGCATTGAGTGTGTTCTTCCTTATTTGCTGGTATTTGTCCCCTCTCAGTAGACGTGGTTCCGACGATGAGTTCGATGACACCGATGAAGAGTTATACTATCTTCAGAAGTGCCAGACAAGCAGAACCCCCTTGTTCATTCCGATACAATCCCACTCTCTCACTCCTACTCTCTTTTACTGCATTAGGACAACAATGATTCAACTGTTACATGCGGCGGTAGTTGAACCCCTTTCCTCTGCATGACCTGTCATTGCCACAGTAAATAGATGAAACCCACTAGCATGAGTAGGAGTTGTTTGAGCCCTGATGTTCCTACTCATTCATGCTTGTTTGTCATGCCTACTATTGCTTAGAGTTGTGTCAGGTTTGATTCACCGGGGATGAATTGGAAAGTTGTGAACATGTCCTACTGTTGAGAGCTAAGTGTGTGAACACAATTTGGTAAAGGTAGCGGTGAGAGGCCATGTAGGAGTACATGGTGGGTTGTCTCATTGAAACCGCCCTCAGGAACTGAGTTCTGTGTTTGTGATCCATGAACAGTTACTACCACACATTGGGTTCCGGTAACTCGACCCCTCTCGGCTTATTAACCGCCTCGATCTCTGTCCAGGAGTTGCAACTAATTTCTTGTGTTTGTAGGTTGTGTTAGTAGTCTACCAAGTGGCACCAGGTACAGGTGGGCCTGGGACAAACTAGGCACCGTGGCACGGTGTACCAAGCGTAGATCCATCTGTCGAGGTGGGCTTGGGAACCCTGCACACATCGTTTTGGGCCGTGAGTGAAACCCCGGCCGGATCTCCTTGCGGATGGAACCCGAATAGGCGATAAACCTGGACTAGAGACTTGTGTGGTTAGTCAGGTCGTGGCCGAATCCCTCGCCAGGCTTCTGCTTGAAGGTTGCCGAGATACACAACGTGTACATGGTGGTAAGTGGCGAGAGCGTGTGTGAGGAAGTACACCCCTGCAGGGTTAACATCATCTATTCGAATAGCCGTGTCCACGGCAAAGGACTTCTGGGTTGCCTGTACAGTTCATAGACAAGTGAAAGTCGATACTCTAAAATGCGCAAGATAAGCGTGAGTGCTATGGATGGCCTTCTCGTAGGGAGACGGGAGCGGATCCATAGTGGTGTATTGATATGGTGAATATGTGGATTCGTGTGCGCCACCTCAAAAGAGTTACATGCAGTCGTAGTTCAGGATAGCCACCGAGTCAAAGCTGGCTTGCTGCAGTTAAACTCCACCACCCCCTTTGTTGATACCAATGCATATGTAGATAGTTCTGATGTAAGTCTTGCTGGGTACATTTGTACTCACGTTTGCTTAATTTATGTTTTTGCAGAGAGACTTCAGTCTCGCTAGTAGTTCCGCATGGACTTCAACGTTTAGCTTGTTACCTCAGCTACGATCTTGTACCCCCGGAAGGGTCTTGTAGATAGTCAGGCTTCTCAGCCTTTTTCATTTGTAGTTGTCTGTACTCAGACATGTTTAAGCTTCCGCTTGTGCTATTGCTTGTATGACTTGAATGCTGGGTCATGAGACCCATGTTTGTAATATCTGACTCTTCGGAGTCTTATGAATAAATACTTTGAGTCGTAGAGTTTTGTTGTGATGCCATGTTGTTTTTACACATATCGAGCATATTGTGTGTATGATTGAAATGCTTGGTATGTGTGGGATCCGACAACCTAGTTGTCTATCCTTGGTATTCTCTCTTATGGGGAAATGTATTCTAGTGCTTCCACTAAGCCATGGTAGTCTGCTACAGCCCGGTTTACCGGAGTCCTATTAGCCCAGTTGCTACTGCTCCGGAACACTTAGACTGTCCGGCATGTGTACTTCTTCGATGCTGTGTCTGTCCCTTCGGGGAAATGTCGCGCGGTGTCTTTCGGAGTCCTGTTAGCCTACTATAGCCCGGATTCCCGGAGTCCTGCTAGCCCAGTTGCTATAGCCCGAATTCACTCGTTGATGACCGACACGTTCGTTGCTGGGTCATGTATGCCTGTCACTGTAAGTTAGTGCTACTTTGGGTTCACGACTAGTCATGTCGGCCCGGGTTCTCGGTCATATGGATGCTAGCGACTCTATCATATACGTGAGCCAAAAGGCGCAAACGGTCCCGGGCCAGGTAAGGTGGCACCCGTGAGGATACCGTGCGTGAGCTCGCAAAGTGATATGATGTGTTACATGCTAGATCGATGTGGCTTACGATCGGGGTCCTGACAGCTTTGGTATCAGAGCCTGACTGCCTGTAGGATTACCAAGCCAAACTAGTCGAAGTTGAGTCTAGAAATGCTTTAGTTATATAAGGGAATTGATTGCAGAAGGGAACGTAAGGCTCTTTTTACTCCTTTACCTTATGCCTTCTGATCTGAGTCAACCTCTTCTTTTCTACGGGGGTTAAGGAACTAGGCTCTCTCTTCTTTCTATCAGGATCACGTGTTACTAATACGTAGAATCTTAGGATTGTTGGTTCCAGGCCTCAGTTCAGTTTCTACTACTTTTAGTATGTTGTTAGTTGAGCCAGAACCTTGATATGATGTTGTTAAGTGACGATGCAAATCCTTGTGAATGTCTCAAATCTTTTTCTGACCATTTACAGCCGTTATGCTGTCCGAGTCATCTCAGGTTTCTAAACAGTCTAATGCATTTGCAAATCCCTTCCTCCCGTTCCTGATGTCCTTTTGGGCCAGATTAAGCACACTAATCGGTGAGTTGAGGTACTCTATTGCCTCGACATATATGTTGGAGTTGTTATTATGACACAAATTTATCTTAGAGTTAGTAATCTAGCCATGTTTGGTGTTCCCAGTGTGATGATTCTGGCCACCATTCTCGAAAGCATCCTGTGATGCCATTTAGTTAGTAGGTATTCCATTTCCGGGTCCTTGGACCCAAGATTCACTCCACTTACCTCATGTTGATAGTGTTGCTCATTCCTTTAGGATATTAGTAACCCTTGCGATAGTCCTCGAGGTCCATGGTATTTCCTTCTCCCAAATACCATGAAGTGCTTATGGTAGAAGTTCTTTGAACCAAAAGATCACAACCAGAGTGCTCTTAATGAGTTCTCCATTCTACATTGTGAATCTGCCAGTTCTACCTCTCCGCATGGGTTATCTAGAAGAAATGTTGAGCTTTGCTCGACATACTAATCTATGCATCCACAACTCAGAAAGATATATGTTCCTTGTGCTCGTTAATGGACAATACTCTCATTCTTAGCGTGCTGGTTATTGAATCATCATCCTAAGATCGATCGTGCTACCTAGTCCATATTTCTGGTGCACACTTCGATCAATGAGATAGGATTGTGCCAATCCCTTGCTTATTTGATTATATCATCTTGCCCTGAAAAGCAGCATTATTCCCGAGCTTAATAACATATCGGTGGTTCGTGATTTTCTGAATATCCTCTCGGAATTATCACCGGGTTGTCCCCTGACCGTTATGTTGAGCTCGCGATCTAGTTGGTTTCCTTATAAACCACCCCTTCTCCAAGAATCTGTGTTGGATATCCCTGAGCTAGTTGGTTGAGCTAGACAACAACTTGGAGAGTTGGAAGATGAAAGCTTGTCCCGCTTAGTTCATCTCCAAAGGGATATCCTTGTGTTTGTGTGTTTGTTGAAGAAAGATGATATCTTCATCGATTGATCCTCGTGATCAATTGTCGGTGCTATTGTCTTATCCAATCTTTGATTTGCACATGGGCTATCGTCAAATCAAATCAGAACCAATGACAATCGTAATGTTTTCTTACTCGTGGTTGACCCCTCGAGCATACACCATTACATCTTTTGGTCTGACCAATACTATCACATTGTTCACATAATGGTGGAATTCCAGTGATATGGAAATTACGATGAGTTGCTGTTGAGCCCATCAGCAGCATCTTCTCTCCTCCATGATTCATGTTGAACATTGAGCTAGTGTTGGAAACTTTGTAAGCATTTCCTTCGTGTTCCGCTCATGAGGTATATGTTTGGATGAAAGAAGTGACTTCCTCTAGTTCATGTGCACTTGATGTAAGTTGCCGCCGTGAATTCGAGAAAGTTTGTTTTTGCCTCCTCCGGAATCATCCCAAGTCAGTCAAGCATATGTGCGAAGTATTCTGTGGTTTGGAGACTTGCAACCTTCATCCCATATGTATTCCCTAGCACCCCAAGCCACTGATTGATTTGTTCAAGGAAAAGGAGTTGATGTGCGAATACTAGTTCATGCACAAGACTTCGATATCCTCGTTGATGGTTCCCCACCTGATCTCGGTAGTGTTTATAAGACTACTACGTGGTCATGCTTGTCTGGGACAGGGTGTTCACATGTATGTAGCAGAACCAGCTCATGTTTTGGAGCTTGCTATCGTAGTTCATCTCCCGAGAATCTCGCAACGTCATCTCGTCAATTTGTGTTGCAACCTTTCCTTTTCCAGACATGATGTCTGAAATATCCCGTTACCAACCAGATCTGAATCTCAGGCAGATATGATGGTTGGAACATTCCCAACATTTGCATTTTGTTCCCAACTTACACCACCATTGTGCCAAATTTCATGGGCTGCTTTTCTCAGCAGTTGTTGTCCAAGATCATCTTCGAAAGTGGGCTTACCATGGGTCCAACAAGGTAGTCCACATCATCCATCCTAGTTTGAGTATGCCATTCTTTCGAGCTCCCTCAAACGATCGATTGTGATTTGCCTTAGGCTGGTATAAAGAGTTTCAATGATCTCTGAATCAAAAGTAACTCTTTATGCCACTTAAGGGAATATTTCTACGAGTCACCTCTCCCAAGGTGCCCCGCTATGGGATCATGGTAATTGTTTCCTTGCTACTTTGAAACCCTCGTCAAATTGTTTCTTCCGTCCCTCCTGATGCATGTTTTGCCTCTCAGCTCCAGAGATGTTTCAATGTCTCACTCCATGAGTTGATCCTGAGTTGCTCGATCTTCACGAAGATCGATTTTTCTAGAATTTTCCCTTTCTTCTCATAGCAAGATGTCGGGACAAAGATGATGATTGAATCAACGTTCTTATGAAGTGCAACCTAGATCATGAAGATTGTGTTAGTTGCGTTTCCCCCTTCACCTTACCCTACGCTTGAATCTCGGGACGAGATTCTTCTTAGGGGGGTGAGTTGTAACAACCCTAGTCAGTGCTAGCATCTGGTGTTGCATCATGTTTAAATTTTCAAATAATTTTGAATTGGGGATATGTGAAAGCCTCAGAAGTCATTCTAAAAATGATCAAGGTAAAAATTGCTTCAAGCAGGCCCATGAAAATGTTCCTGTTAAACCTTGAAAAATATTGGCAAGAATAAAATTCAAACCAATATTTTGGGAGGCTTAAAAATATTTATTTTGGGCCTTTGACTTAAATCATAATGTATTTGAATTGGCCTTATTTCTGTTATAAAAGAAATACATGTCCAATAATTTTGGAAATTATTGTGGGGCTCTGGAATAATACCACTAGTCCATATACAATAATTTACGGAAGTAAATAAATTGGTTTAGTACTCCTACTAAATCAAAAACAGACAGCAGATAAAACAAAAATAGAAAGAAAGGAAAACGAGAGTACCTGAGCCACTTACCTGGCCTGCACTGCGTTGCCCCAACACTGTTGGCCCAGCCCATCTCTCTCCCTTGTCTTCTTCCAGCTCACGCCAGAAGGACTGGAGTGCGCGTGGCCGACACCCGTCGGCACGCGCCCGGCCACCTCCAGCCTGCCTGCTCGCTCTGGACGGCTCTGGACGATGCCACGCGACCCCCCGACCCTTCTCCCACTCTCCTCGCTCCTCCCCCTCCTCTGCTCTCTCCCCGCACGCGCCCAAGCGGAGCTCGTCGCCGCCGCCCGCTGTTGTCGCGGCCACCGCCAACCCCTCGCCTCGTAGTTGCTTCCAGAAGAACCGCCGTGATGCCCCTGTCCTTCCTGCCAAGCCACGCGAGCCGGGAAGCTCTGCATCATCTTCAACCTCGGGCGCCACCAATTGCCGACTCCGATTCGCCGTCTTCAGTGCCTCCCCGAGCCTTCCGAGACCGTCTTCTACCCCGCTGTGAGCTCCCGAGCATTTCCCCTTCTCCCCGCAGTGAATCTCTTCCCCTAACCACCCTAGCCACCGGAGCCGAGAGCCCCGTGCCGCCGGCCATGGCGCCGTCGTGGCTACAGGCACCGCAGCTTGAACCTGAGAATGTAATCGTGGTCGGGATGATCTCAGGGGACTAAAAAAAACCCTAGCTATCCTTCCCGTGCCCCGTAGTGGTCGCCCACACCATCACCGAACTCCGGCCGCCGCGTAGCTCCTCGCTGCCTCCTACTCCGGCCATACCAGCCTCCGGCGTCCGCCCTGCTGGATGCGCCGCACTCACCGCTGCCATTAGATGCAAACGGCGAGGCAAATGGTCGCCCGTATCTCAATCCCTCAGCGTCTCCGTTGTCGGTTTTGGTCGCCGCCGGCCGAACTCCGGCGATGTCGACGTGGCCCATCATTAGCCACTAATGACCCTGCTAATTAACCCCCTGACCCACTTACATATGGGCCCCACGACATTAATTAACCATAGTTTAGTTTGTGATTAGTTTTAACTAATAACAGTGGCCCCACAAGTCAGAGTTGACGTGCTGACGTGGCCGTTGACCGGACCCACCTGTCCGTGTCACTGACCCGTGGACCCCACTGGTCAGGTTTGACCTGGGCTGGCGCCGTTGACCTGCTGATGTCAACATGATGTCATGCTGATGCAGTAATGATTTTCTGGTTTTAAAATAATCCAGGAAATTTCAGAAAATATCCAAAACTTCAAAAATTCATAGAAATTGATCTGTAACTCCAAATGCAAAGATTTATCTATGAAAAATGATCAGAAAAATCCAATCTATCCATCTGTAGTGGTTTCATGCATGTTTAAACAACTTAACCTTGCTGTTTAGTTCAAAACATGATAAAGCACTATTTAAGTCCATAATTTGAGTTTGGGGTTGAACCTTTGGTTCGAAATGACCCAAACCCATCTGGTTGTAGTTGCATTAGCCCAACACACTCATATTGCCATGTCATTATCATGCATCATAATTGTTGCATTGCATTGATTCTGCTCTTCCTTATTTGTCGGTATTTGTCCCCTCTCAGTAGACGTGGTTCCGACGATGAGTTCGATGACACCGATGAAGAGTTATACTATCTTCAGAAGTGCCAAGCAAGCAGAACCCCCTTGTTCATTCCGATACAATCCCACTCTCTTGCTCCTGCTCTCTTTTACTGCACTAGGACAACAACGATTCAACTGTTACATGCTGCGGTAGTTGAACTCCTTTCCTCTGCATGACCTGTCATTGCCATAGTAAATAGATGAAACCCACTAGCATGAGTAGGAGTTGTTTGAGCCCTGATGTGCCTACTCATTCATGCTTGTTTGTCATGCCTGCTATTGCTTAGAGTTGTGTCAGGTTTAATTCACCGGGGATGAATTGGAAAGTTGTGAACATGTCCTACTGTTGAGAGCTAAGTGTGTGAACATGATTGGGTAAAGGTAGCGGTGAGAGGCCATGTAGGAGTACATGGTGGGTTGTCTCATTGAAACCGTCCTTAGGAACTGAGTTCTGTGTTTGTGATCCATGAACAGTTACTACCACACATTGGGTTCCGGTAACTGAACCCCTCTCGGCTTATTAACCGCCTCGATCTCTGTCCAGGAGTTGCAACTAGTTTCTGGTGTTTGTAGGTTGTGTTAGTAGTCTACCAAGTGGCACCCGGTACAGGTGGGCTTGGGACAGACTAGGCACCGTGGCACGGTGTACCAAGCGTAGATCCATCCGTCGAGATGGGCTTGGGAACCCTGCACACATCGTTTGGGGCCGTGAGCGACACCCCAGCCGGACCTCCTTGCGGGTGGAACCCGAATAGGCGATAAACCTGGACTAGAGACTTCTGTGGTTAGTCAGGTCGTGGCCGACTCCCTCGCCAGGCTTCCGCTTGAAGGTTGCCGAGATACACGACGTGTACATGGTGGTAAGTGACGAGAGCGTGTGTGAAGAAGTACACCCCTGCAGGGTTAACATCATCTATTCGAATAGCCGTGTCCGCGGTAAAGGACTTCTGGGTTGCCTGTACAGTTCATAGACAAGTGAAAGTGGATACTCTAAAATGCGCAAGATAAGCGTGAGTTCTATGGATGGCCTTCTCGTAGGGAGACGGGAGCGGATCCATAGTGGTGTATTGATATGGTGAATATGTGGACTCTTGTGCGCCACCTCAAAAGAGTTACTTGCAGTCGTAGTTCAGGATAGCAACCGAGTGAAAGCTGGCTTGCTGCAGTTAAACTCCACCACCTCCTTTGTTGATACTGATGCATATGTAGATAGTTCTGATGTAAGTCTTGCTGGGTACATTTGTACTCACGTTTGCTTAATTTATGATTTTGTAGAGAGACTTCAGTCTCGCTAGTAGTTCCGCGTGGACTTCGACGTTTATCTTGTTACCTCAGCTATGATCTTGTACCCCCGGGAGGGTCTTGTAGATAGTCAGGCTTCTCAGCCTTTTTCATTTGTAGTTGTCTGTACTCAGACATGTTTAAGCTTCCGCTTGTGCTATTGCTTGTATGACTTGAATGCTGGGTCATGAGACCCATGTTTGTAATATCTGACTCTTCGGAGTCTTATGAATAAATACTTTGAGTCGTAGAGTTTTGTTGTGATGCCATGTTGTTTTTACACATATCGAGCATATTGTGTGTATGATTGAAATGCTTGGTATGTGTGGGATCCAACAACCTAGTTCTCTATCCTTGGTAGCCTCTCTTATGGGGAAATGTAGTCTAGTGCTTCCATTGAGCCATGGTAGTCTGCTACAGCCCGGTTTACCGGAGTCCTGTTAGCCCAGTTGCTACTGCTCCGAAACACTTAGACTGGCCGGCATGTGTCCTTCTTCGATCCTGTGTCTGTCCCTTCGGGGAAATGTCGCGTGGTGTCTTTCGGGGTCCTGTTAGCCTGCTACAGCTCGGATTCCCGGAGTCCTGCTAGCCCAGTTGCTACAGCCCGAATTCACTCGCTGATGACCAACACGTTCGTTGCTGGGTCATGTATGCATGTCCCTGTAAGTTAGTGCCACTTTGGGTTCACGACTAGTCATGTCGGCCCGGGTTCTCTGTCATATGGATGCTAGCGACTCTATCATATACGTGAGCCAAAAGGCGCACACAGTCCCGGGCCAGGTAAGGTGGCACCCGTGAGGATACCGTGCGTGAGGTCGCAAAGTGATATGATGTGTTACATGCTAGATCGATGTGGCTTAGGATCGGGGTCCTTACACGCGCCTTCCAGGCCGTAGCAATCGAAGACCCCGACAACGAAGGAATCCTATACCCTCCTGAGGCCATCCCCAAGAAGAAGAACCAGCTGCTCCGTACAGGGCCTCAGGAGAGCGGCGTCACCAGCAGCACCACCTCAAGACCTGCACCCTCAGATGGGGCGCCTCCCTCCCGCGCATAGGAAGGCGCGCCCGGTGCCCTCCTTGGGTAGGGCTCGGAGGCTCTCTTTTGGAGGGCCTCAGACCTAGCCAACATCACGAGGAAGGCGCTCGGGCACAACATGGAGGCGCGCTTCGCGGCACGTCTCCCTCATGAGGACACCGGGCGAGGAGCGCCTGGTGCTCAGGAGTTCATCACCAAGACTACCCAAGAGCTTCAAGAAGCAAGAGCCATGCGCGGCGACCGCCGCCCACCTGGCGCAGCTCCCCATCCAGGTGAGGATGGCGGGCTGCGCATCTGCATCGACATTCCAAGGCTCCACAGGGCCGCATCTCAGGAGCTCTTCTGGCCATTGCGTGTGGGATGTTGCGAGGGCCCGCCTCACAGTTATGTTCGCATGCCATTCGTCTTGCCGAGCGTGGCGGCCGCCTACCAGCACAACCCGCGGAGCGTCCTGGCGGCTCAGGAGGCCAGGCATCACGCAGTCCTGGCGGAGATGGAGACGGTCCTCGAGGAACCGCCTGGACCCCCAGAGCCCCCCGAGGCTCAGGGCCCCGGTGGCTCGTGAGGAGCAACCCCTGCACCACACATCTTCAGCTACCCCAACACCCCTTCGACAACGGAACAAGGTGACATTTTCCAAGTTTATTTAACTGGGAGCGCCCCTTGGGTTGCATAATTCCCAGGTCGCACGGGCCTATCCCTGCGACATGTACCCTTTCGCATTTTTAGCTTACTTTGCGGGGGGGGGGCCCCTCGGGCTGCACCATCCCCAGGCCGCTCGGGTCCGACCCAGTGGCATGTATCATTCTTGCATTTACCTAAGCTAGTTCGCTTTCCATGCATGATCTATCTATGGTTATCACCTACTTGATTGTCACCCACCGCGGGAGCCGCGTGCCGATCGTCTTTCTTGAGGATCCTTCACATAAGAAGGCTAGGCACGACGTCTATGCTCGGGCCCGTCCCTGCAGCGTCGATAAATCCAACGGCTGAGCTCTGTCTGGCGGGCTGGCCCCATTCACGTCACCTCCTGGGATCATTGATGCTTGGCCTTCTCATGCGATAACCTCAGGAAATTCATTTGGCGCAGGTTGCCTAACCATCTCACAGGAACACCACAGCCATCAAGAACCAAGACCAGGCGCAACCCGCCTTGAGGTAGGGCCTTGTGAGTCCCGCGCTGGCTCACGGGTGCCCAGACACACCTCCTCTAGCCCTGTCGTGCAAGCCACATGTTAGGGCGGGGCTGTACACGCCCCGGGGGCTCTCCGCAGTAGGGAGTCCCCTCCCACGTGCTAGTGGAAGCACCATGCTCCGCGCTGGCTGTCGGCATTGCCAAGGAGCGGCTATGCCCGTGCAAGTGTGGAAGCGCTATGCTCCGCGCTGGTGATAAACAACTGCGGGTGGCCCGATGGCCGTATCAACCTCAGGGAGCCCTTGAGCTCAGTGTCTGGCCTCATCGCAACACCTCCCCTCGGGAGAGTCACGCGAGGGGGCTGGGCACGGGGGCTACGCTCGGGTCACTTCCAAGCGTACGCCGCCCTACCAGGTCTCTCGGAACTGGTCGTCGCGCGCCCTCCCGAGCGGAGCCAAGGTATGAAGGTCGTTTGGACGTCAAGGGGGACTCCTGAGCATCGCGACTCAGGAGCCTAACTGGCCACATAGCCCTCACTCCTTGGTCTCGTCCTGGCAATCCAGACGGCCCAACGCCGGCTGAGGTATGCGCGGGGTCGGGCCCTGCCGACGTAGAACACTAGACCTACTCATGCATTTCCTTTCCATAAGCTGTTTGCACGTCAAGGGGGACTCCTGAGCATCGCGACTCAGGAGCCTAACTGGCCACGTAGCCCCTCACTCCTTGGTCTCGTCCTGGCAATCCAGACAGCCCAACGCCGGCTGAGGTATGCGCGAGGTCGGGCCCTGCCGACGTAGAACACTAGACCTACTCATGCATTTCCTTTCCATAAGCTGTTTGCACGTCAAGGGGGACTCCTGAGCATCGCGACTCAGGAGCCTAACTGGCCACGTAGCCCCTCACTCCTTGGTCTCGTCCTGGTGATCCGGACGACCCAACGGCGGCTGAGGTATGCGCGGGGTCGGGCCCTGCCGACATAGAACGTAAAGCAAATGGGAAGGAAACAGCAAAATCTCAAGCAAATAATACAAGACATATTGTTCTCCCAGTACCAAACGCAAGTTTAAACGCCTCCATGAGGCATGGTGCATTTTGCAGAAACTAAACAGGAAAGGAGTCGCCAGTAAGTCACCCTTTCACCCCCGGACGTCACCACCGTCGCCTGCAGGGGATGCTTCTTCTTCAACAGCGTCACCTTCACCTGTACCACCAGCCGGAGTTGCAGGATCAGTAGCACCACTGGTCGAGGGCGCGGGAGCGAAGGCGCGGAACTTCTTCAGCAGGGCCTCCACCCGACCCTTCACGGCCTTGGCGGCAGCTGCACAATGCTCGTCATCCACACGCTCGAGCAGCTCGTCGAGGTTGGCGGCGGGATCACGAAGATGGAGGTGGCTGAAGACGCGCGTCAACGCGCCTGAGGAAAGAATGCGGGCTTCTCCCTCTGCCATGGGGCCAATGCCGCTCACGACTTCCTCAAGCGCCTCGACCAGGTAGGGAAGCAGCTGGGTGGGGCCCTCATTGCCGGCGGCCAGCGGTTCCTCCAAGACCATCTCGTAGAGCGATCGCAGCACCGTGCGAGACCTCTCCTCGAGGAGACTGAAGGCCACGCGGTCCTCAGCCAGGACCTTCGCCTTGGCTTCAAGCTCGGCCTTTTCCACCTTCAGCTTCTGCTCTAGCTCCTCCAGCCGGCTGCGCTCCGTGGCCTGCGCCTTCGCCGATTGCTCTAGCTCGGCATTGCAATCCCTGACGGCGTCCTCTCGGGCCATCATCTTCTCCTCCTCCGCCTTGCGGCTTCGGGCTTCTTTCGCACGCTCCCTCCGCATGGTCTCCAGCTCGGCCTCCAGCGACCGGCAACGGTCTTGGGCGGCTCCGGCATCCTATAGCGCCACCTCGGGGGCCACCGCGGCATGGGTGACCGCCTCCCTGTCCTTCTCGGAGTCCACATCAGCCTGGCTCAGCGCCGCCCGGACGACCACGTCGTAATGGAGCCAGCCAGAGACCAGCTCCAGGCGCCCGGCCACCAAGCGAGGGTCAGCGCCCCGAAGGTCCTCCCGCAGCAGGGTCATCGCAGAAAGAGCGCGCTCCAGAGCATCAGGGGAGGTGGAAGGACCCGGAGATAGCAGTGCGGCAGAAGGGGGAAGAGGCGATGTCATCACCATGGTCTGGGAGGCCGGAAGCTCCTGAGCTTGGGGGACCTCGGCGACCGAGCGGGGTGTTGGCACCTCCGGAGCCAGCGGGGCCACGGGGGCTGACCCCTCCCGAGGATGCTCCCCCAAGCCTCGCGAGGATGATCGGGCCGGAGAAGCGCGAGCGCCGTCGTTGCCCTTATCCATGAAGAGAGGTGCGGGCGCGGTAGGCGGTCTGGTCCCGAGCAGTACCACCTCTTCCTCCTTCCTCTTCTTCGCCACGGGCGTCGGCCTAATTGCACAACGGGGAAGCGTCAAGGATAAGCAGCAGAAGCAAGAACAAGGCAGGACAAGAACACTCACTGGTCTACCACGGCATAGTCCGTCCGCTTATTAAGCTTGAAGCCTGAGAGCCTTGCAGCCTGAGGCACAGGTGCGCAGGCTCCAGGAGCAGAAGAGAGGGCGGCAGATGGGCCGGAGGCAGCTCCAGGCGGTGTCCAGGCTGGACCGTCGTCTCGGGAGATGAGTGCCGACCTGGCCCTCGTCGAAAAAGCGGTCGGCGACCCCTTGTGGGGGCTGGCCCTGGACTCCGTGGTGACCCCAGCTGCGGGCGGTTCTTCCCTCTCCAGGCGGGCATCGGCATCATCGTCATCGTCAGGCAGGGAGCGGAGGATGTCGGCCTTGCGTGGGGGAGAGGTTTCTCCTGTCTCCTCGCGGGTCGCCTCCGAGTCGTGCTCCTCATCTTCCTCCTCCTTCCCCTCCTCGCGGGACTCGCCGGAAGATACATCCACCGGCGTTGTTACCACTGGGGCCCCGGAGGGTGCCGGCAGCACCAGCCCGCGCCCATCAAAGGTGGGCATGGCGGCCGCGGCCTGCGCCCCGTTCTTGTGAAGGAACAAGGGAACGGCGACACTCGGCAGATACTCTTGGTTGTCCCCGACCAAGAGGCAGAGAGCCACAGCCAGCTCTTCGCCAGACAAGGTCTCCGGACTCAAGCAAAGCTAGTCTTCTTCGCCCCCAAGCATCCACAAGGGGCGCGAGCGTGCCTGGAGTGGAGCCACCCGCAGCATCAGGAATTCCCTCAGGAGCATGGCCCCTGTCAGCGTTGCTGCCTTCGTGTTGCCCGGCTTCAGGTCGGCGGTAATCTTCTCCAGCACTGGCTTCGCCCGGTCGTCAGTAAGCTTAGCACGGGACCACCCCTCGTCAGATTGGGGCATCTCCGTCGGCAGCTTCAACCTTGGGTGGACACACTTGGCATCCATCATGACCCACTTGCTCCTGAAGCCATCGGCCTTCTTTCCGGCCTTCGAGATCGCGTTGGCCTTGCCGGCTGCGACGAAGTTCGCGCACCCAGAGGTGTGACCGTTGTTGATTCGGAGGAAGAAGAAGTGGCGCAGCAGTGCCACGAACGGCATCACCCCGACATATGCCTCACAATAGAAGGCAAAAATCGACAAGAGAATAACGGAGTTGGGATGGAGGGCCTGCAACCTGTAATGACGGAGGATGGCATAGAAGAATCCGAGAAGGGGGACCAGGCCCGCGACGACGCTGCTCATGAAGAAGGGGTAGAATGTGCTCTTCAAAGCCTCCGGCTCGGCAGAGCCAACCCAGAGCTCGGTCTTCCCCTTCTCGTTGTTCTCCCCCGCAGTCAGCAGGCGCGTGGCGGCGAGGTTCTTCTCCGAGATATTGGGCGCGTCCAGAGCCGGCGCGTACCAGGCAGGCGGCGAAACGGCCTTGGCCTTTCGGGGCGCCATTGGTCGGAAGCTCGGAAGGGGATTGAAGAAGATCTGGAGATTTTGGAAGCAAGGAGCGAGAAAGGGGATCTAGAGCATGGTGAAGGAAAGCAATGAAGGCAAGCGTTGCCCGCGCCTGTCTTTTGTCAGACGGGCAGTTGCCGAGGCAGCATGGGGAAGCGGAGACGCCCACGTCCAATCAGTCGCTACGCGTCAAGTGGGCCCGCAGGCTGTTGGGGCCCGCGGCACTTCGCACTTGCCCCTTGGCTTCGCCTCGAAGCCAAGTCCGAGCGCGCCTTGGGCCCGGGGGCTACTGTCGGCGTTTTGGGAATGGGGGTCCCCAGACTTGCCTGCTTGCGGCACACGGCGTGGCTCCACTAGCGGCCCCGTATGGCCCATCTTCACCAGCAAACACTCAAGACCCTCGCGAGGGGCCAAGCCTCGCGAGGCGGACGACACAAGACCTCCTCGGGGGTAGCCTCACCAGGCTGGCTCGCGAGGGGCAGAGAGATCAAGGCAAGGGGAACCTCGCGAGGTTCCTATGACTGTCGGATCTGGGGTTCCGGCAAAACCCTTAAGGTTCGAACTCTGGGGTGCGCGCGAAGTTCTTTCCCTTGTACCGATCCACGCCCTAGCTCGCTAAGATATTGCGGACGAACTCGACGAACTCACAACACAAGGGACACAAGATTTATACTGGTTCGGGCCACCGTTGTGGTGTAATACCCAACTCCAGTGTGTGGTGGTGGATTGCCTCTTGGGCTGATGATGAACAGTACAAGGGGAAGAACAGCCTCTTGAGGTTGAGGTGTTCTTGTGCTTGTCGAACTTGTGTGGGTGAGGACTCGATCAGATGAGATCAAGATGCCTCCTTTGGTGGTGGCTAGTCCTATTTATAGAGGCCCTGGTCCTCTCCCCAAATATTGAGCGGGAAGGGAGCCAACAACGCAGGCCAATTTGAAAGGGGGCAACTAGTACAAGCTATCCTGACAAAAGCGCTCTTCGCCTGCGAAAGGCTTTGGTGATGACGCCGTCTTGGGCTCCACGGTGACCTCCGTCCTGCTGGCCTGCTGGTCTTGGTCTCGTTGCACTGATACGGAAACCTTTGCCTGATGCCTCGGTACTCCACGGCTGCGCTTGCCCCCTTGGCACCAAAGCGGAACCAAGGACGCTGCGCGCGCTGGTGCCCGCCTGGCGCCCGTCTGATCCTGATCGTCATGGCTCATGTCACGTGAGCCTCGTGAGGTTTGCCCCGCCTTGATATCTCCGCTCCTCGCGAGCCTGCCTAGAGAGGCCGCTCCTGAGAAGGTCTTGGGTCATCCGCCCCGCGAGGCTTGGCCCCTCGCGAGGGTCTTGAATGCCTTGTCGATGAAGATGGGCCGTACATTCCTGCTAGCAAAGCCACGCCGTGGGCCGCAGGCAGGCAAGTCTGGGGACCCCCGTTCCCAGAATGCTGACAATAGCCCCCGAGCCCAAGGTGCGCTCGGGCTTGGCTTCACGACGAAGCCAAGGGTCAAGCGCGTAGCGCCGCGGGCCCCAAAAGCCTGCGGCCTTGGTCGACGCGTGGTGGTTGATTGGACGTGGGCGTCTCTACTTCCCCACGCTGCCTTAGAATCCGCCTGGCTACGCGGCCCCCTGCAACCTACACAGTTATTCCTCCGTCACACGCGCCTTGCTTCCCCAATCTCTCTGCTTCCTTGAGACTCTGCTTCTCCTCTCCAATCTGACCTGCCTCCTGCCCGCTCCATCGCCATGGCACCGAAACAAGTAGACAAGGGGAAGAAGCCCCAGCCCTCGCTGAGTGCGCCTCCAGCCGTCGAGCCTGCGGTCGGTCGATCCTTGGTGCTTAACAACGAGGCCATGGATGAGGTGCGTCCAATGCTCGCTTCCAGCTTCAACGAGTGGGGGAAGACGGTGGCTTGGCCTGCGTCTCGTGCTCGCACTGCCCGGGCAGCCACCGAGGTCCCAATCTTTATCGACGCCCTTTGGGCTGGCCTGATTTCTCCCTTCTCCGCCTTCTTCAACGCGGTGCTTGAACATTCCAAATCCATATGCCGCATCTCAACCCCCAATCCGTGACTCTCCTCGCCATCTTCGCCTTCGTGTGTGAAGCCATGGCGGGCATCGCTCCTTCTGTGGCCCTTCTCCGCCATTTCTTCTCATTGCATCTGACTGATCCCCGGCCGAGCTCGGGGTGCGTGAGCTTCCAGGCCGTGGCCGCGACAGCGGGTGCGGGGATCGACTTCGAGCTTCCTCCATCCACGAGCAAGTTTCGGACACGGTGGGTGTTTGTCGACGCCGGTGAGCTTAGCCCCCTGCTCGATGCCCCGTCAGCGCCTGCCGTTTCCCACTCCGGCTGGAGCCACGAGAGGCTCGTGAGCCCCCGTCTTGCTCCCGTCTGGTTCAGGTTGAGGAGGCTGAAGGACCGCGGCGTGACCGCGCCTATGGTGGTGAAGGAATTCGTCAAGCGCCAGATCGCTCCACTTCAGCGCCACTCTCTCCCGATGTGGACCTTGCTCGGCAGTCAGGACCTTATGAGGTTTCAGGAGTCCGGGCTCCCTCTCGGGACGCGGCAAACGGTGCTCAAGGTCCTGACGGGTGTCCCTTTGCCGGATGACTTGCGTGGGAAGAACCGTCTGCTGGATCGTTGCAAGAACAAGGATGAATTTGCAGGGAGCATGCCTCCCTTTGACGAGTGGGGGCTAAGTCCGATTGTCCTGGTGGGGCCCCGCGAGAACCCCGTCGACGTGGTTCCCTTCCTCGCCGCCGGTGCCGAGCTCGCCCCAAGTGTGGGCTCAGGGGGGCAAGCTCCGACGAAGGTCGGCGGCTCGAGTGCTGAGGAGCTTATGCCGCCTGGTGATCCTGGGGCGTCCTCCTCAGGAGCTCGCGACCTCTCCCCTGGGGCGTCGGTTACCGAGGAGACGCAGCATGTGGCTCCCGAGGCTGAAACTCCAGAGGCCTCGGGAGGTCGCGGCGAGACGTCGCTCGGCTGTTCTCCGCAGCCAAGCACTCCTGGAGTTGTCCCTCCAAGCTCTTCCTCGGCCGCGCCCCGCGCTGGCCGCCACGTCCAGCGCTTCGGTCAGCTTTGTGTGGACTTCAAGGAGCTCCGCAAGAGGAAAGGATCCCAGAGCGGCAACAGCATCTTCAGGCCGCTGAAGCGAAGGAAGTACATCGCCGTCAATGGGTAAGTACTGCACCTTGCGGTTTCTTGATTGCTGCTTTCCTTCCTGATGCTGGCTCTTCAGGACTCCTTCTGCCAGGGCCCTTGAGCCTTCCGAGAAGCAATCCTCGCCTTCCTTGGCACCCCCGTTGGCCTTGTGCACCCCGAGCCTGCATGCCGTGCCTGGAGCCGAGCCGGCCGAGGGAGTGCGCTCGCCTTCATGGAGCCTCGAATCTGCGGCTTCGTTGCCCTTCCTGCACGGTCTGGCTTGGATCCTGGCGGGCGTTCCCCGGTCTCCTCCTCTGGTTATGGACAGCAGTTGGTTGGCTTCGGCCTTCAGCTCCTCCTCAAGCAGCGAGCCCCGTTCAGCCAGGGCCCCTCGTGAGGTCGGGCCAGTGCCTGGAGCGGTACCAGCCCCCAGCCCCCTGCTGAGAGGGGGTGCGCCGCTTAACGCCCCGCCCACAGCCCCCGCGGCGGAGGACGAGGTGGGGCATGCGTTGGAGTTGGAACGCGGGCGGAGCGTCGTTCGTCATGAGCTCTTCCAGAAGGCGATGGACGCGATGAGCCTACTCGGCGAAGAACTCACAGGTGTCGACTTACGCCTTGAGGCTTAAGGTCTTCGGCTGGTGGAGGAATGACGTAAGCTGAGGGTGGCCATCAACCTTGGCCGCTACCAGCGTGATCTTTACAATGCGAAGGCCGAGGCTTCCCTCAAGATTTCCCGTGAGGCTTGCTCCCGGGCCTTGGAGGAGGCTCGCGAGGCTGACCGTCGTTGCGAGGCTGCAGAGAAACGCGCGTGGGAGCTCCAAGCTTGGAGTGCATCCCTCGAGCGCCAGGTGGAGGCACGCAGAGCCGCCCTTGCATCGCTGAGGGGGACGCCCGCAGAAGAAGAGGAGTTCCGGAGGCGTGTGGAGGCGCTGGCTCTGGAAGCCGTGGAGCGCAGCCTTGAGCTTGAACAACTGGAGACGAGGGAGTGTCAAGTTGCTCAGGCGGAAGATGCCGTCGGGGCTCGCGAGGCCAAGGTACAGGAGGAAGTCGATCCCCAGGTGGCCCGGGTTCGCGCGAATCTTGAAGGTCGGTACGACCTGAAGCTGAAGCTTGCAGGAACTGAGGCGGCGGGCAGCACCGCCGCTCTCAGGCCCAGGTTAGATGAGGCAGAGAGACGTGGGGAGGCCACGGCTGCCGCCTTGGCCACGGCGCAGGCGGACCTGGCCTCCGCCCGCGCCGAGCTGCTTTTGCTTCAGAAACGGGTTGATGACGCCAAGGCCGTTGCGCGGCAAAACAGGGAGGAAGTGTTGGAGAGGCGGACGCTGGAGCGCGTTAAAACTCCCATGCTTCAGGATCTTCGGAACAGGGCCAACACTGCCCTGGGCCATGTCTGTGACGCGAATGCCCCCCATCCTCAGGTGAATGACTACGCCAGTCACCTCCGCTTCTTCACCGATGTGGTGACACGCCTGGAGGCCCGATCTGACGAAGCTCGCAGGCTCGTGGAAGAGAGGAGTCGCGGCCTGCTCGAGCGCGCTTTCTCCCGTGTCTTCAGCCATCTCCTGAACGCCAACCCCGACTTCTATTTCGACGCCGCCATCGCCCCCGTACCTATGGTCGTTCGGGACGACCTGGCACGGTGGGTAGAGGACAACGTGGATGCGTTGGTCAGGGCCTTCACTTCAGAGGACGACGCGGTGGTGGTCGCCGCAGACGGAGGCGACGTGGTCGATGATGGGGATGCCGGCACTGGTGACGGTGGCGGTGGCGTCAACGATGGCGACAGCAATGTGAGCGGCGCGTCTGAAGACGACGCGGAGGACGCGGCGAGCGACATATCTGGCTAATTCCTCGTTCCTTTATTGCTTCACCCTGTATGCAAAAACTCGACCATGGCCCCTAAAGATTGTAAGAGCATTTTGGGAGGGGGAGCCCCTCATGTAAACAAATCATGATTTCTACTCCTTTATGATGAACCGAGGGTGCGCTTTGGTCGGTCATGAGTCTGATGGCAAGTTTTGCCGCTACGGCTTACCTCAGCTGGGGCAGGCCCTGAATCGGATTGTAAGGTCGAGTGTTGCCACGGGGCTCCTGAAGGGTCTGCTGACTGGCCCGAGAGGGCCTCGCGAGGTTCCTGCGCTGATTGACGCACGTGGCGCGCATGCTGTGCCCATCCCCGCTCGCGAGGGGCCTGCGAGGGGGAGGCGGCGAGCGTGAGCTCCAGAACAAGGCAAGAATCAGATGGCAAGAAATTGCTTGAACGAGAAAATACACCCCCCGCACGCATCGACAAAAGCTCGACTTCAACTTAAATCCAAATCCAGAAAGCAAGGCTACAGAAGAAGAGATCCAAAGCAAATGGCCGCGTCCGGCGCCTAGTCTAGTCTTCGGGTCTTCGAGTCTTCTCACCAGCGCGGAGCTAAGTGCTGCCACTAGGCGTGGGAGGGAGCCCCAGGGCCTGAGGCCGGAACCCCTAAGACTTCGGGGCGTGTACAGCCCGACTCATTATTACGTGAGAGTGTCACGGGCGGCGAGCTTCACAGGCACTGGGCCTTCTTCACAGGAACCGGCCTTGCTTCATATCGCCAGACGAGGGCCCCGCCTTGCGCCTCCCTCAACCACCTTTGAGCCGACCGGCAACCTGGACGACACAAAAGGGGGAAAGGGGACACAAGCGGTGCCCTTGGCAACCACGGGTCTTCTGCCGGGGGAAGGCTCGCCGGCACCTCCCCGACATAGGGCCTACCTCCGGGCGTTGTCTGGCTTCGCGTGACGTGGGGAGGGGCCTTGCTCCTGGCTCCCTCCGCGTGGCCCCCAGCGTGCTTCCCCTGGCGGAAGGGATGCTGCTGTGCCGGGGTCGTCGACCGGCACTGTGACCTGATTCACTTGCAGCCCATGGTTAGCATAAGCCTGCTCCTGAGAGATTAGTGGTACCCTGTAGTTGTCGTTGCTGGCGCGATCATCGCAGTTCTCCGTTGGTTCCCGGAAGGCTTCAACTTCTAGCGTCCCTTCTTCCCAATCCTCTCCGAGGAACGAGCCAGGGTTGTCCTCCGGCGCGTACTCCTGGTCCATCATGCGGGGCACGTAGGCTTCCGGGGCCGTCACCCCGAACACCTCGCCGTAGTGCCCCACACTCCATGTTGCCCGGCCTAGCGTGGCGTCCTGAGGATGGTAACGCGGCATCCCACTAGGACCATGGGATGCGACTCTTGTACCCATGCTTGTCGCGGGCGGCACGGGGGCGGTGGAGCCCCCGGCGCCACCGGCCGTGCTGGCGTTGATGCCCTTGCAACGGCTCGCACTTGCCGTGGAGTGAGGGTGGACGAAGCCTGGCCGCGCCCCGCAGCGTTGGGCGGCGCTCGCGCCGCTTGGAGCACGGGGTACAGGTCTTCATGGGCAGGTGACACCGCTCGGGCTGGCCAAGCTACCCAGCGGTCGGAGTCTGTCCTTGGATTGATGGACATCGGGGCGCGGAGCGTCGGTGGATCGATCGGCGGGGAAGAGGCTCCGGCGCACCCCTACCTAGCGCGCCAAATGTCAGATTTGGGGTTCCGGCAAAACCCTTAAGGTTCGAACTCTGGGGTGCGCGCGAAGTTCTTTCCCTCCTACCGATCCACGCCCTAGCTCGCTAAGATTTCGCGGACGAACTCGACGAACTCACAACACAAGGGACACAAGATTTATACTGGTTTGGGCCACCGTTGTGGTGTAATACCCTACTCCAGTGTGTGGTGGTGGATTGCCTCTTGGGCTGATGATGAACAATACAAGGGGAAGAACAGCCTCCTGAGGTTGAGGTGTTCTTGTGCTCGTCAAACTTGTGTGGGTGAGGACTCGATCAAATGAGATCAAGCTGCCTCCTTTGGTGGTGGCTAGTCCTATTTATGGAGGCCCTGGTCCTCTCCCCAAATATTGAACGGGAAGGGAGCCAACAACGGCGGCCAATTTGAAAGGGGACAGCTAGTACAAGCTATCCTGACAAATGCGGTCTTCGCCTGCGAAAGGCTCTCGTGATGACGCCGTCTTGGGCTCCACGGTGACCTTCGTCCTGCTGGCCTGCTGGTCTTGGTATCGTTGCACTGATATGGAAACCTTTGCCTGATGCCTCGGTACTCCGCGCCTGCGCTTGCCCCCTTGGCACCAAAGAGGAAACAAGGACGCTGCGCGCGCTGGCGCCCGCCTGGCGCCCGTCTGATCCTGATCGTCATGGCTCATGTCACGAGAGCCTCGTGAGGTTTTCCCCGCCTTGATATCTCTGCTCCTCGCGATCCTGCCTGGAGAGGCCGCTCCTGAGGAGGTCTTGGGTCGTCCGCCCCGCGAAGCTTGGCCCCTCGCGAGGGTCTTGAATGCCTTGTCGATGAAGATGGGCCGTACAGGCCTGCTAGCAAAGCCACGCCGCCGGCCGCAGGCAGGCAAGTCTGGGGACCCCCGTTCCCAGAATGCCGACAAGGACAAAAGCCATGACGACCAAGGTCAGGCGGGTGCCAGGAGGGCGCCAGTGCGCACAGTGTCCTCGGTTCCTCTTTGGTGCTAAAGGGGAAAGCGCAAGCGAGGAGTCCCGAGGCACCAGGCAAAGGTTTCCATATCGGTGCAACAAGACCAAGACCAGAAGGACGGCAGGATGGAGGTCATCGTGGAGCCCAAGACGGTGTCACCACCAGAGCCTTTGCCACGCGAAGACTACTTTTGTCAGGATAACTTGTACTACTTGTCCCCCTTCAAACTTGGCCGTTGTGGGATCCCTTCCCGCTCAATATTTGGGAAGAGGACCAGGGCCTCTATAAATAGGGCTAACCACCACCGTAGCTGGCAACTGACCTTGAGATAACTCGAACGGATTCAGATCATCCTCATCCACAAGATCAGCAAGCACAAGAGCACCTCTCCTCAGGAGGCTGTTCTTCCCTTGTAACTGTTCATCCTCAGCCCAAGAGGCAATCCACCACACCACACTGGAGTAGGTTATTACACCACAACGGTGGCCCGAACGAGTATAAACCTTGTGTCCCCTTGTTCTTTGGGTTCGTTGAGCTAGGCCGTGAGATCATGATGCGTTCGAGCTTGAGGGAGGAGAGATCTTCGTGCGCACCCCAGTGTTCGAACCTCAAGGGTTTTGCCGGAACCCGTAATCCGACAGAATCTCCTTCCTCCCAACATATTACCCTTCTCAGGTCGACCCAGCAGGTCTCGTACACAAACATCTGGGACCAACCACCTATCCATTTGTATTTCTTTATTTTGGTCAATCTTCCATCCTATTCCTACAGTAGTGGGCGGCGCTGCCGCGCATGCCTCGGGGACCCATCCTAGCCTATGGTGCTGGCCAGGCCATCCCTCTGCTCCCACACATTCTCCGGCGGCGACAGCTCCACCGGCCCACCATGCACCCAAAAAAGTCAACCCTCATACTCCCCTCCGCTTGCATATTCCCCAGCTCCGGTTTGTTCGGTCCGAGGTCTCGACATCGTACTTCGCCTTGGTGCTAACGCTGCGGCACCGCCGTCTGTCGTTCCCAACATAGTCAACAAAACGAGAGGAATCGGGAGATGACTGTTCATCGAGAGGCTGACAGTCCCGGGCCCACCAGGTCCATGGCCTAGGTTTTGTTGTTTAACATGCACATCCCACTACATGCAGACACAGTTGATCCAGTTGGTTTTAACTTTTTATTGGGGTCCAACAGGTATCAAGCGGCCTCTGGGCCTCCCAACCTAGCTTGTCTATAACATCAGCAGCCCAAGTTATGTTTGTTTTTTCAAGACGACACATAACTCAGTTCTATTTTTCTACAAGAATGCAAAACTAAACCTATGTTTTCCCTTCTATAATAGTATATATATATTTATATCTTATTTTATTACAAATATTGTTGGGGAACGTAGCAATAATTCAAAATTTTCCTACGTGTCACCAAGATCAATCTAGGAGATGCTAGCAACGAGAGAGAGGGAGTGCATCTTCATACCCTTGAAGATCGCTAAGCGGAAGCGTTACAAGAACGCGGTTGATGGAGTCGTACTCGCGGCGTTTCAAATCGCGGAAGATCCGATCTAGCGCCGAACGGACGGCGCCTCCGCGTTCAACACACTTACAGCCCGGGGACGTCTCCTCCTTCTTGATCCAGCAAGGGGAGAGGAGAAGTTGAGGGAGAACTCCAGCAGCACGACGACATGGTGGCAATGGAGCTCGTGGTTCTCCGGCAGAGCTTCGCTAAGCACTACGGAGGAGGAGATGTATGAGGAGGAAGGGGGCTGTGCTAAGGGAAGGGTATGGCTGCCCTCCCACTCCCTCACTATATATAGGGGGAAGGGGAGAGGGGGCCGGCCCCTCTAGATGGATCTAGAGGAGGAGGCAGCGGCCAGGGGAAAACCTAGATGGGTTTGGGCGCCCCCACCCCCAGGAAACTTGCCCCCCAAGCCGGGAGGGGCGGCTGCCCTAGGGGTGGCGCCCCCACCTCTCCTGGTTACATGAGAGAGGTTGGGAGGGGCGCACAGCCCCTTAGTGGGCTGGTTTGCCCCTTTCCCCTTGGCCCATAAGGCCCCCCAATGCTTGCCGGGGCCTCCGAACCCCTTTGGGACATGCTGGCCATAGCCTGGTACCCCTGGAACAATTCCGGACTCCAATACCCTTCGTCCAATATACCGATCTTCACCTCCGGACCATTCCGGAGCTCCTCGTCATGTCTGGGATCTCATCCGGGACTCTGAACAACCTTCGGTAACCACATACTATTTCCCATAACAACTCTAGCGTCACCGAACCTTAAGTGTGTAGACCCTACGGGTTCGGGAACCATGCAGACATGACCGAGACGTTCTCCAGCCAATAACCAACAGCGGGATCTGGATACCCTTGTTGGCTCCCACATGTTCCACGATGATCTCATCGGATCAACCACGATGTCGGGGATTGAATCAATCCCGTATACAATTCCCTTTGTCTATCGGTATGTTACTTGCCCGAGATTCGATCGTCGGTATCCCTATACCTTGTTCAGTCTAGTTACCGGCAAGTCTCTTTACTCGTTCCGTAACGCATGATCCCGTGGCTAACTCATTAGTCACATTGAGCTCATTATGATGATGCATTACCGAGTGGGCCCAGAGATACCTCTCCGTCATACGGAGTGACAAATCCCAGTCTCGATTCGTGCCAACCCAACAGACACTTTCGGAGATACCTGTAGTGCACCTTTATAGCCACCCAGTTACGTTGTGACGTTTGGTACACCCAAAGCATTCCTACGGTATCCGGGAGTTGCACAATCTCATGGTCTAAGGAAACGATACTTGACATTAGAAAAGCTCTTAACAAACGAACTACACGATCTTGTGCTATGCTTAGGATTGGGTCTTGTCCATCACATCATTCTCCTAATGATGTGATCCCGTTATCAATGACATCCAATGTCCATGGTCAGGAAACCATAACCATCTATTGATCAACGAGCTAGTCAACTAGAGGCTTACTAGGGACATGTTGTGGTCTATGTATTCACACATGTATTACGGTTTCCAGTTAATACAATTATAGCATGAACAATCGACAATTATCATGAACAAGGAAATACAATAATAACCATTTTATTATTGCCTCTAGGGCATATTTCCAACAGTCTCCCACTTGCACTAGAGTGAATAATCTAGTTCACATCACTATGTGATTGTAATGAATCCAACACCCATGGGGTTTGTTCATATCTCGCTTGTGAGAGAGGTTATTAGTCAACGGGTCTGAACCTTTCAGATCCGTGTGTGCTTTATAAATCTCTATGTCATCTTTTAGATGCAGCTACCACGCGCTACTTGGAGCTATTCCAAATAATTGCTCTACTATACTAATCCGGTTCACTACTCAGAGTCATCCGGATTAGTGTCAAAGTTTGTATCGACGTAACCCTTTACGACGAACTCTTTTACCACCTCCATTATCGAGAAAATTCCCTAGTCCACTAGTTACTAAGGATAAGTTCGACCGCTGTCATGTGATCCATTCCTGGATCACTATTTTACCCCTTGAGTAACTCATGGCAAGGCACACTTCAGGTGCGGTACACAGCATAGCATACTGTAGAGCCTACGTCTAAAGCATAGGGGACGACCTTCGTCCTTTCTCTCTCTTCTGCCGTGGTCAAGTCTTGAGTCTTACTCAATACTCACACCTTGTAACACATCCAAGAACTCCTTCTTTGCTGATCTATTTTGAACTCCTTCAAAATCTTGTGACGGTATGTATTCATTTGAAAGTACTATTAAGCGTTTTTGATCTATCCTTATAGATCTTGATGCTCAATGTTCAAGTAGCTTAATCCAGGTTTTCCATTGAAAAACACTTTTCAAATAACCCTGTATGCTTTCCAGAAATTCTACATCATTTCTGATCAACAATATGTTAACAACATATACTCATCAAAAATTCTATAGTGCTCCCACTCACTTCTTTGGAAATACAAGTTTCTCACAAACTTTGTATAAACCCAAAATCTTTGATCATCTCATCAAAGCATACATTCCAACTCCGAGATGCTTACTCCAGTCCTTAGAAGGATTGCTGGAGCTTTGCATACTTGTTAAGGAAACCTTTCCTCAAGAAAATCGTCGAGGAAACAATGTTTTGACATCCTATCTGCAAGATTTCATAAATAATGCAGTAACTGCTAATATAATTCCAACAGACTCTTAGCATCGCTACGAGTGAGAAAGTCTCATCGCAGTCAACTCCTTGAACTTGTCGGAAAACATCTTAACGACAAGTTGAGCTTTCTTAATGGTGACACTTACCATCATTTTCCGTCTTCCTTTTAAAATCCATCTGCACCCGACAGCCTTACGACCATCAAGTAGTTCTTCCAAAGTCTATACTTTGTTTTTATACATGGATCCTCTCTCGGATTTTATGGCCTCGAGCCATTCATCGGAATCTGGGCCCACCATCACTTCTCCATAGCTCGTAGGTTCATTGTTGTCTAGCAACATGACTTCCAAGACAGGATTACGTACCACTCTGAAGTAGTACGCATCCTTGTCGACCTACGAGGTTTGGTAGTGACTTGATCCGAAGTTTCATGATCACTATCATAAGCTTCCACTTCAATTGGTGTAGGTGCCACAGGAACAACTTCTTGTGCCCTGCTACACATTAGTTGAAGTGACGGTTCAATAACCCCATCAAGTCTCCACCATCCTCCCACTCAATTCTTTTGAGAGAAACTTTTCCTCGAGAAAGGACCCGTTTGTAGAAATAATCACTTTTGCTTCCAGATCTGAAATAGGAGGTATACCCAACTGTGTTGGGTATTCTATGAAGATGCATTTATCCGCTTTGGGTTCGAGCTTATCAACCTGAAACTTTTCACATAAGCGTCGCAGCCCCAAACTTTTAAGAAACGACAGCTTAGGTTTCTCTAAACCATAGTTCATACGGTGTCGTCTCAACGGAATTGCGTGGTGCCCTATTTAAAGTGAATGCGGTTGTCTCTAATGCCTAGCCCATAAATGATAGCGGTAATTTGATAAGAGACATCATGGTATGCACCATATCCAATAGGGTGCAGTTATGATGTTCGGACACACCATCACACTATGGTGTTCCAGGCGGTATTAGTTGTGAAACAATTTCCATAATGTCTTAATTGTGTGCCAAACTCGTAACTCAGATATTCATCTCTATGATCATATCACAGACATTTTATCCTCTTGTCACGACGATCTTCAACTTCACTATGAAATTACTTGAACCTTTCAATAATTCAGACTTGTGTTTCATCAAGTAAATATACTCAGCATCTACTCAAATCATCTGTGAAGTAAGAACATAACGATATCCACGGCATGCCTCAGCACTCATTGGACTGCACACATCAAAATGTATTACTTCCAACAAGTTGCTTTCTTGTTCCATCTTACTGAAAACGAGGCCTTTCAGTCATCTTGCCCATGTGGTATGATTTGCATGTCTCAAGTGATTCAAAATCAAGTGAGTCCAAATGATCCATCTGTATGGACTTTCTTCATGCATATATACTAATAGACATGGTTCGCATGTCTCGATCTTTTCAAAAACGAGTGAGTCCAAAGATCCATCAACATGGAGCTTCTTCATGCATTTTATACCAATATGACTCAAGTGGCAGTGCCACAAGTATGTGGTACTATCATTACTATCTTATATCTTTTGGCATGAACATGTGTATCACTACGATCTAGATTCAATAAACCATTCATTTTAGGTGCAAGACGATTGAAGGTATTATTCAAATAGACAGAGTAACCATTATTCTCCTTAAATGAATAACCGTATTGCGATAAACATAATCCAATCATGTCTATGCTCAACGCAAACACCAAATAACAATTATTTAGGTTTAACACCAATCTCGATGGTAGAGGGAGCATGCGATGCTTGATCACATCAACCTTGGAAACACTTCCAACACATATCATCATCTCACCTTTAGCTAGTCTCCGTTTATTCCGTAGCCTTTTATTTCGAGTTACCAACACTTAGCAACCAAACCGGTATCTAATACCCTGGTGCTACTAGGAGTACTAGTAAAGTACACATTAATATAATGTATATCCAATATACTTTTGTCGACCTTGCCCGCCTTCTCATCTATCAAGTATCTAGGGTAGTTCTGCTTCAGTGACCGTTCCCCTCATTACAGAAGCACTTAGTCTCGGGTTTGGGTTCAACCCTGGGTTTCTTCACTAGAGCAGCAACTGATTTGCCGTTTCATGAAGTATCCCTTTTTTCCCTTGCCCTTCTTGAAACTAGTGGTTTTACCAACCATCAACAATTGATGCTCCTACTTGATTTCTAATTTCGCGGTGTCAAACATCGCGAGTTGCGCAAGGATCATCATGTCTATCCCTGATATGTTATAGTTCATCACGAAGCTCTAATAGCTTGGTGGCAGTGACTATGGAGAACCATCACTATCTCATCTGGAAGATTAACTCCCACTCGATTCAAGCGATTGTAGTACTCAGACAATCTGAGAACATGCTCAACGATTGAGCTTTTCTCCCTTAGTTTGCAGGCTTAAGAAACTTGTCAGAGGTCTCATACCTCTTGACGTGGGCACTAGTCTGAAATCCCGATTTCAGTCTTTGGAACATCTCATATGTTCTGCGACGTTTCAAAAACGTCTTTGGCGCCTCAATTCTAAATCATTAGCATTACGCACTGAGCTATCACGTAGTCATCAAAGCGTGTATGTCAGATGTTCGCAACATCCACAGACGACGCTCGAGGTTCAGCACACCGAGCGGTGCATTAAGGACATAAGCCTTCTGCACAGCAATGAGGATAATCCTCAGTTTACGGACCCAGTCCGCATAATTTCTACTATCAACTTTCAACTAAATTTTCTCTAGGAACATATCTTAAATAGTAGAACCAAAGCGTAAGCTATGACATAATTTGCAAAGACCTTTTGACTATGTTCATGATAATTAAGGTCATATGATTATTTAATGAACTCCCACTTAGATAGACATCCCTCTAGTCATCTAAGTGATACATGATCCGAATCGACTAGACCATGTCCGATCATCACGTGAGACGGACTAGTCATCAACGGTGAACATCTCCATGTTGATCATATCTACTATACGACTCATGTTCGACCTTTCGGTCTCTTGTGTTCCGAGGCCATGTCTGTACATGCTAGGCTCGTCAAGTCAACCTAAGTGTTTTGCTTGTGTTCCGAGGCCATGTATGTACATGCTAGGCTCGTCAACACCCGTTGTATGAGAACGTTAGAATCTATCACACCCGATCATCACGTGGTGCTTCGAAACAACGAACCTTCGCAATGGTGCACAGTTAGGGGGAACACATCTCTTGAAATTTTAGTGAGGGATCATCTTATTTATGCTACCGTCGTTCTAAGCAAATAAGATGTAAACATGACAAACATCACATGCAAATCATAAAGTGACATGATATGGCCAATATCATCTTGCGCCTTTTGATCTCCATCTTCGAGGCGCGGCATGATCACCTTTGTCACCGGCATGACACCATGATCTCCATCATCATGATCTCCATCATCGTGTCTTCATGAAGTTGTCTCACCAACTATTACTTCTACTACTATGGCTAACGGTTAGCAATAAAGTGAAGTAATTACATGGCGTTTTTTAATGACACACAGGTCATACAATAAATTAAGACAACTCCTATGGCTCCTGCCGGTTGTCATATTCATCGACATGCAAGTCGTGATTCCTATTACAAGAACATGATCAATCTCATACATCACATATATATAATTCATCACATCCTTTTGGCCATATCACATCACATAGCATACCCTACAAAAACAAGTTAGACGTCCTCTAATTGTTGTTGCATGTTTTACGTGGCTGCTATGGGTTTCTAGCAAGAACGTTTCTTACCTACGCAAAAGCCACAACGGTGATATGCCAATTGCTATTTACCCTTCATAAGGACCCTCTTCATCGAATCCGATCCGACTAAAGTGGGAGAGACAGACACCCGCTAGCCACCTTATGCGTCAAGTGCATGTCAGTCGGTGGAACCTGTCTCACGTAAGAGTACGTGTAAGGTCGGTTCGGGCCGCTTCATCCCACAATGCCGCCAAATCAAGATAAGACTAGTAACGGTAAGCAAATTGAACAAATCACCGCCCACAACTACTTTGTGTTCTACTCGTGCATAGAATCTACGCATAAACCTGGCTCTGATACCACTGTTGGGGAACGTAGCAATAATTCAAAATTTTCCTACGTGTCACCAAGATCAATCTAGGAGATGCTAGCAACGAGAGAGAGGGAGTGCATCTTCATACCCTTGAAGATCGCTAAGCGGAAGCGTTACAAGAACGCGGTTGATGGAGTCGTACTCGCGGTGGTTCAAATCGCGGAAGATCCGATCTAGCGCCGTACAGACGGCGCCTCCGCGTTCAACACACGTACAGCCCGGGGACGTCTCCTCCTTGATCCAGCAAGGGGAGAGGAGAAGTTGAGGGAGAACTCCAGCAGCACAACGGCATGGTGGCAATGGAGCTCGTGGTTCTCCGGCAGAGCTTCGCTAAGCACTATGGAGGAGGAGGAGATGTATGAGGAGGAAGGGGGTTGCGCCAAGGGAAGGGTATGGCTGCCCTCCCACCCCCTCACTATATATAGGGGGAAGGGGAGAGGGGGCCGGCCCCTCTAGATGGATATAGAGGAGGAGGAGGCGGCCAGGGGAAACCCTAGATGGGTTTGGGCGCCCCCACCCCCTAGGAAACTTGCCCCCCAAGCCGGGAGGGGCGGCTGCCCTAGGGGTGGCGCCCCCACCTCTCCTGGTTATGTGAGAGGGGTTGGGAGGGGCGCACAGCCCCTTAGTGGCTGGTTTGCCCCTTCCCCTTGGCCCAAAAGGCCCCCCAACGCTTTCCGGGGCCTCCGAAACCCCTTTCGGACATGCTAGCCATAGCCTGGTACCCCCGAAACAATTCCGGACTCCAATACCCTTCGTCCAATATACCGATCTTCACCTCCGGACCATTCCGGAGCTCCTCGTCATGTCCGGGATCTCATCCAGGACTCCGAATAACCTTCGGTAACCACATACTATTTCCCATAACAACTCTAGCATCACCGAACCTTAAGTGTGTAGACCCTATGGGTTCGGGAACCATGCAGACATGACCGAGACGTTCTCCGGCCAATAACCAACAGCGGGATCTGGATACCCATGTTGGCTCCCACATGTTCCACGATGATCTCATCGGATGAACCACGATGTCGGGGATTCAATCAATCCCGTATACAATTCCCTTTGTCTATCAGTATGTTACTTGCCCGAGATTCGATCGTCGGTATCCCTATACCTTGTTCAATCTTGTTACCGGCAAGTCTCTTTACTCGTTCCATAATGCATGATCCCGTGGCTAACTCATTAGTCACATTGAGCTCATTATGATGATGCATTACCGAGTGGGCCCAGAGATACCTCTCCGTCATACGGAGTGACAAATCCCAGTCTCGATTCGTGCCAACCCAACAGACACTTTCGGAGATACCTGTAGTGCACCTTTATAGCCACCCAGTTACGTTGTGACGTTTGGTACATCCAAAGCATTTCTACGGTATCCAGGAGTTGCACAATCTCATGGTCTAAGGAAACGATACTTGACATTAGAAAATCTCTTAGCAAACGAACTACACGATCTTGTGCTATGCTTAGGATTGGGTCTTGTCCATCACATCATTCTCCTAATGATGTGATCCCGTTATCAATGACATCCAATGTCCATGATCAGGAAACCATAACCATCTATTGATCAACGAGCTAGTCAACTAGAGGCTTACTAGGGACATGTTGTGGTCTATGTATTCACACATGTATTACGGTTTCCAGTTAATACAATTATAGCATGAACAATAGACAATTATCATGAACAAGGAAATACAATAATAACCATTTTATTATTGCCTCTAGGGCATATTTCCAACATATATATATATATATATATATATATATATATATATATATCATAGAAACAACATAAGGTTCTGTTAAACCTGTCGTTCGTCCAACCATTGTATGTACCATCCCACTTCCTTTATTTTTCGTTTTTATTAATCATATATCTGAATTTTCTCCCACTTTATTAGTTTTCTCCCAGTACTTTTCCCTAGAATCAACTCAACTGTCCCACGTCTAGCCTAAAAAAAATACCCCACGTCCTATTAACTCATCAAATTAAAATGATATTTTATTTCGTAAATTGAAAGTTCTTACAAAATAATAATAATAATAATAATTGTTTATATATAACTTGGCAAGTTAACTCCTGGTGATTGCGTGCATAAGCTTGCATAAAGATTTTACTGACCAATGCAGTAATAGACGTGCAATCATGTGTTTATGTTTTTATAACATTTCTCCGTCCAGCCCAACATGATATTTTCACCCAGCCCAGCAAGTCCGCGGATTTTGAGAGAAATGCAAATGGGCTTTAAATTTTAACATAATATATAAATGGGCTGCATAGACGCTACATCATTGTTTCACCTAGCCCACCAAATGGATAATAAAAACCAAATGGACTGGCTGACATGTGGGCTACCAGGTCGAAGCCTAACACTTTCGCAAAAAATAAAAATACAAAGGTCGAAGCATAAGCAATGCATTGGTTTTACATCCAACGGCCGGCATTCTTCTTCAATCTCTTGTCTTCTTGCCCCAGCACTGCCGGGACTGCCTGCTTCAGCCTCCGGTGTCCAGTGGTGCTGTTTTGCGCGCCTCGCAGCGAAATGCTACCCCGCCGACGGCCAGGCCATTCCTCCATTCCTCCACTCCTCTGCACTTCCCTTTATTCTCTGCCGAGTGTAGACCCACCCCGCACCCGAACAAGTCAAGTTTCCCACTCCTCTCTATCTGCGACTCCACTGCCGCGTCTTCCCCATCTCCGGGGCGTTCCAGTCTGGGGCCTCGCCGTCGTCCACCGGCCTTGGTGCGCTCTGCACGGTGTGGTCAACATGGTCAACAAATGAGAGTCATCGAAAGATGACTGTACGTGGAGAGGCTGACAGTGGAGACGCACCACGCCCATGGACGCATGCACGCAACTGCATCCTTTTTACCCTAAAAAATAATGTTTTCTCCCACTGACAGCTGGGACCCACCAGCTACATCTTTGCACGCAAGGAAGTGCATCCTTATTGCGGGGAAAAATTAATTCTCCCCCCTGACAGCTGGGACCCACCAACTATATCTTCGAACGCAAGGAAGTGCGTCCTTATCCTCCCTGATAGCTGGGACCCACCCGGTCGAAGCATACATACCATTGTCTGTGTACATACCGGTCAATCGGTCTGTCTGCCACGATGAACCGTGGCCGAGTAAGGAGCGGTAGCAGTTCATGCAGTCCAGTCAAAACCGTGTACACGTACGTACAACCAGATGCCAAAAAATACGGCCACGTATATACATACGGGCGGGGTCTCGAACGCGTACTCGCGCATACATACGGCCAGGGCTCATGTACGTGGAGAGGCAACGGACTGCAGCAATGACGTCCTGTTCATCGGAAGCCAACCGGCTGGGTCCGAACGGGGAAACTGTGTCTTGTTCATCGGGAGGCAACATAATGCATCGTGTTCATCAGGAGGCAACGGAATACGTCATGTTCATCGGGAGCCAACGGCTTGGACAGAACAACCAAAACGGGGTATGGCGTACCGCAGAACGGAGGAAACAACCTTCTGTTCGACCGCGTATGGTTGATACGGGGTCCTGTTCATCGGGAAGGGTCTGGCATATCGCAAAACGGAGGAAACAGAATTGTGTTCGAGTGCCTACGGTCGAAATAGGGTGCTGTTGATCGGGAGGGGTGTGGTGTACCGCAAAACGGAGAAAATGGACTTCTCTTTGACCTCCTACGGTCAAACAGGGTCCTGTTCATCGGGAGAGGTGTGGCGTACCGCAAAATGGGACTCCACGGGCTACTATTCATCCACCTCTACTGCCTTGCTCCAGCCTCCACGGGCTACTGTTCATCCACCGTCGACCTCCTCCAGCCTCCACCTGCGATTGTTCATCCACAGCGTCTCTCTCCTGCCTCCACCAGCTACTGTTCATCCACGGGCTCCTGTTCATCTAGCCTCCACCGGCTACTGTTCAACCAGGCCTCCACGGGGTCCTGTTCATCCAGCCTCCACCGGCTACTGTTCAAGCAGCCCTCCACGGGGTCCTATTCATCCACCCTCAACCGGCTCGATCGGGGTCCTTTTCATCCAGCGACAACAACCTCTACTACCACGGGGTCCTATTCATCCAACCCCCCACCGGGAACTGTTCATCCAACCCCCAACAACAGTCACTATTCATCAAGAGGCAGCAGGTTCGATTGGCTTCAGTTAGTAGCAGTAGCGAAGGAATTGCTCGGGTTCAGTTAACAGCCAAGGGATCGATCACTCGGGTTCAGTAACGTAGCTAGTGCAATCGCTCGGGTTCAGTAAGCGAACGCTTCGCATGGGTTCAGTTAGAGCCCAAGGCCTCGCACACATGCGCGTACGTATACGAGAGAAACACGCAAACCTCCATGCATCGCTCGGCCCCGACCACCCACCGTAACCGGGAACTCCCCGATATTTTCCTCGCCCTCACTTCTACCACGGTTTTTTCCGTCATAGACGGCCCAAAGAATGTCATGCAGGTGCGTCCCCGGCCCGCCCAGGACGAAAATCCCATGTTCTGTCATGATTTTTTGTCATAGAAGTAGGAGCCCAGCACATCTATGATGATACCGGGTTTTGTCACAATTATCGTCATAGAAGTGTCATAAGCATGACAATTTTTTTCATTCGGGCCAAAATGTCACATATGTGTCTTTATTTTGCAGCGATTCAAATTAATAGGTTGTCGCTTTCCATGGCAATGCGTCCACATTTGGAAATTGGAGACATTGCTATTCTCATGCTCTACCAAGGCACAGGAGGGTTCTTCCTTTTCATTAACGAGATGCCGAGTCGCTGTGATCAAGCTGCTTCCAGAGGATAGTTGTGGTTGTTGGCCCTCTGCCTCTTAAAATGTTTTGGTTGTTACTATGTTAAGTATAGATATGGACCATATGGTTGTCAAAATTGTTAAGTTTGAAACTGTAAAGTACCATGTTACCTAGATCCGCCTTTTGCCAAGTTCTTAAATTTTCATGGAAAGTATTAGTATCGCACACAGTTCATTTAGTTTAAGCGCGTGCCTAGTAGAGTAGAGGATTTCCATGCTATCGACGTGGCAATCAGCGCCGATGTCTAGAAGGCATTTTCATATTAATTGTCCATATTGCAAAATGAGATAATATATAGATAGGCCAACCCATACAATTGACATATTTGACATGCATGAAAAAAATAAATCGAGCATATATATGCTCAAGTTGGTCCAGTGCCTAGTTCAAGGAATAATTTACAAACCATTAGCTCGTTAATTTACAACAATAAAACAAACTGCGCGCACACAAAAGAGCTACTACACCTGATGCCGACCCAACACGTACAACTGCCATCGTCCATCATTGTGCCGATCCTGGGCTTAGGAGGAGAGGAGGTTGCCAAGTCAATGACCCACACCTTGATCGATCTAGGTTGGGGTAGCCTCGACATAGGTGATCAACGGTACTGCCTTGAGTGCATCGCTCACCAGGGCTACCGCGACCACTGGGCATGTCTGAGCGATGTCCGATGACATGACGTTGGCTCTCATCAGGTCTGCCGTCACGGTACCAAGGCCTGCCCCGGCGACGTCCGGTGCTGCACCCTCCTCCATCTGGGACAAAGCCTGCACCTCATGTGGTGGCCACCATTGCTGCAGTTGTCCTTGCGTCATCGCGGTTCCTGCTCTACCACGCACACCATCCACCGCACTCTGCGCCGAGCCAGCAGTATCGCTCGCTGGCGTTCCCTATTCGCTTTCCGGATGACCCTGGCTAACCTGGTGGCGTGTTCATATCGTGTTTCCTGCCTCCTCTGGATATCGTCGGAGAGGCGGCGACATGGCCGTCACCACCGAGCCGACCATCAATCCGGCAACCTCAATTCCACCATGGCCCAACTCCATCCTGTCGTCGACCATTGGGTGTATGCCGCTATATGTGGGTAACTAGCTAGCAAGGGGATCGGTAGTGAGTCGTCGTCGCCGGCCATTGTTGTGGTTACTTATAGCTAGTAGCTGGCTAGGCGATTGAGGGTTTACAATTTACCCCTGTGGCTGGTCCTTGCGTGGGAAGTCTTCGCTGGAGCGCGGGAAGACTAAGTGGAGCACACAATTCCCAGCACACAACCGTATGCGCTGTCGTGTGTTATCACACACGCACTGGTACAATGAGGTGCTATACAAACGGTTTTTAACCCCTTTCCGCGACAGCGTGTTGAACCGTCGCCAAGTGAGTGACTCTGATAGGGTGGTCCTTCCCACATGACCCAAAAACCGTCAGGGATAGGCCCTCCTGGCACACATGCTCGGCAAAATGAGGTCATGTGCGACGGGCGAGCAATCAAATACTTTTATACATACAGTTGTGCTAAAAAAATAATTATACAGGCCAAATCATTTCCGCTCGTAAGTACATCCCACACAGTCAGTCCCGGCTAACGTTTCCGTTCGTATGTACATTCCACATAGTCAATCCAAGGAAGCATTTCAGTTAGTATGTACATCCCACACAGTCAATCCAAGAAGTACGTTTCCGTTTGTATATACATCCCACACAGTCACTCCAAGGAAAACGTTTCCGTTCGCATGTGCATCACACACAATTTTCCCCATTAAATCATTTGTGATAGCGTTACCATTGCGGACGATATTAACAATTTTACCATTTGCGTTATTGAATGCATCACACACGATGCGTAGAAGAAACTGTGTGGCATAGCATGTCCATCGCACACACTTTTTATGTGGTAAACGTTTGTGTAAGGTGGCCTAACACAAACAGTTTTCAAGAGGAAGTCGTGTGTGATTATTCATTGATCCAACACGGTTTATTCCTAGAGACTGCGTGCGTTGGCTGAGGTCATCGCCCACGGTATTTTCTAAATAACCGTTTGCAATAGAAAGACCCAATTAGCTGGCTAATCGGCCATTAGCAGGATAATTGTCGTATTATTAATAATCCATTTATTACCCTAATTGACATTTCAAATTAAGCACACAATATATTTGATTTTTGTATTAAGGAAGCAGGATTTAATTATTGAAATACATCAGAGTACAGCATCATATAGCTTCAGCACTCAGCTACCCCATTACACAACTGCACCAGAACCAAGTTTCACATGCAACATCTATAACCTTTGGAAATTAGCATCATAGATGGTACATCGACAGATGAATCTCATCTAGAAAACTGCTGAAGCGGAAGGAAAATATTGAGCCTTCATTGATGTTGAAGGTCTTTGCAACTTTAGGCTAGTGCCTGTGGATGATTGACCGTCCATCCTTCGTCCTCTTCAGGAACACTTCAATATTGAACCGTGGGTGTTATATGAATACCTTCCTTGCCTCCTGACCATACAGGTGATTTGAGAGGTAATCATTAGTGAACTGCTTTGGAAAGGCCTGAAAACAAGGATGTGCATAACTGTCTTCTCTATATTGGAAATGGGGCAAAGGAAAAAAAGCCAAGGTATAATAGTTAGTACCATTCTGTAGTGAATTGATGTCTTCTTCATTGTGCAAACAAAGATCTTGTTGTTTTTTGTCGCTAATTTCTTTATACTAACAATCTTTCTGAGTTTCTTGACTTGGCTCATACTCATGGACAACTCATTTCCACATATGCAAAAAGGGTCAAACAGTTGGTCAAAACCTCTGACAGCAGGACCTACATGTGCAAGACCAAATTGTTAAAAACCAAAATATTAGAATGGTTCCTGCAATTGCACAATAATGTGCTATTAGACAAAGGACCATGCATGTGCAAACCTCGATTGTAAACCTCAGGGCTTCCCATAGTTTCCGTGCAACACATATAAGGTAGTTAGTGATCAGGTTAAGTGAGGGTTCGCATGCTGTCAGAAAAATATGTTGATGAAAAATAAGCACATTCTAGATTCATCAGATTAATTCAAGCCACATGGAAAACCCATTCATCCGAACCAAGCATGATTAAGAACTAGGAAATATAGCAATTGTATATGTTTCTCATGTATTAAGTGCAGCCAAATTCGATTTATTCCTCACATGCACAACAATACAAAATTCTACCCATGACAATTGGACATCGCATTGCAGAATTGAACCAAGCAGTTAACTAAACACCACAACAAATGAACCAAACATTAACTGAGCACCACATTGCACAATATAACATACTCCTAATAGAAGATCAAACAGTTAACCAAACCAAGCATGCTTAACAACTTGGAAATATAGCAATTGTATTTGTTTCTCATGTATTTAATACAGCCAAATTCGATTTACTTCTCACATGCTATACAATAACAGAATGCACCCACAACAATTGAACATCGCATTGCAGAATTGAACCAAACAGTTAACTAAACACCACAACAAATGAACCAAACATTAACTGAGCAATGTATAACATACTAGAAGATCAGACAGTTAACCAAACCAAGCATGGTTGACAACTTGGAAATATAGCAACTGTATTTTTTCTCATGTATTTTATAAAGATAAATTTGATTTATTTCTCACATGGAAGACAATAGAAAATTGCACCCTGAAGAAATGAAGTGTCATCAGACACAGTCCCTTATTCAGCACTGTGTACGATAGGTGAACATCACAAACGATTCATATAGCTTAACCCGTGTGTGATGAGTTTGAACGTCAAAATTTTTGGTTCGAATTTCTCTGGTTACAGTGGTCATCCACGTCATTGCATAATTTGGGTACACAAAGGAGACTACAACACACCCACACTTCTGAATCGAGCAAGTTCAGCAATTAAATAGAGCTACCTGACCTAAACATTACTCCAACAAATTAAAGACCAATGCTCTTAATTAAACAAAACAAAGAGTACTACTACGGTTGATGCTTGTCGATCTCCGCTGCCTCCTTCATGTCCAGCTCGCACCCGACAATCTCCTGGGGAAGGGTCTCCATGGCATCCAACGCACCATACTCAGCAAGTATCTCACCATCCGCGTTTGCCATCTCTTTGGAAAAGGCTGCCACAAGCTGGGCGTGGGCGGCCGCGATCTGGGCTTGGACGAGATCCGTCGTGGCAAGGTATGCCGCAGAGGAACCGATGGCTGCTTGAACGCTCTCGCCGATTGCCAACTCTTCGACCGTTGGTTGCCGACCATTGTCGGAGAAGCTTCATTCGATTTGTGCGGTGACCACCATGAGCTGGGCGTGGGTGGCCTCGACATGGTCGTGGGCGGCTTCCATTAGGGCTAAGGCCGCCGCTGCGGAACGGATAGCTGTTGTGCGCTCTCGCCAGTTGCTATCCCCAAGGCAGATGTTGCTACCGCCACCTGAGAAGCAACAGCGGCCGTTTGGGCTGCCTTGGCCGCCCGGTCGCAGATTGCGAACGCGCTCGTGCAGCTTGTTAGCACGTGCATGGCAGCTGCGGCCGTGCTCTCGCCGGAGTGGGCCACTGAAGTTGCCCTCATGACACGGGTCCACATCCCTATCTTTCATTGGCGACGATTGAACAGTGAAATGATATTTGGGGAGCGAGCTAGTGTGCTTGACACGCCGGCTGTGGACTGTAGCCGACGCACCTTCTCGCATAAGCCATATACGTACTATACTCCGACGGTGCTCCAAGATTCTATTGCATCTCACACGGTTGGTGATAATAAACTATGTGCGATCTACTTGATTTTTCATCTTGATTTGAATTACATAATGGGGTCACAATGGCAAAGGAGAGTGTTTGAATTGCTAGAACTTTTATCTACAGTGAACATGCAACTATAGGTGTGTCGTCAAGAAATTAGAATTATTCAGGGTTCGTTTGGACATTTTTATACATTAACTTGGTTTTCTAGCCATTTCAGGTGCACAATTCAAAATTAAGCTACATGCACATGCTCCGATGCACCAAAATGGGTTGTATAATCATATATGTGTCCATGGTTTTATGCTGATGTCCCATGCAAGAAATGGGGATGAATTTCGAACACCACGACACTGTGGCTCTCCGACAAACATTGAGGTACTTGCTTTTGTAATTCTAGTAAATCCAAAACCCGTCTGAAATTCATGAACCTTGGCATGCTATCATGGAATGGCATCAACATGCTAGGGTAAAAACTATTGTCCCATTTGGGACAGGTTATGGTATAAGCTTCTCACAAGAAGCCCCATTGTTCCGGTAGGGAAACGTGTCACCTTTGTGGATAAAACAATATTCGTCGCCTCTTCTTGCTTTCAATTTTTTCTTGTGTCAACATAGAGTGTTAAATTTTAGAATTTTTCGGGGATCATTTGGACATTTTTATACGTTAATTAAGTTTTCTAGGCATTTATGTGCATAATTCAAAATTGAACTACATGCACATGCTCCAGTGCATAAAAACGGGTTGAAAAATCAAATGTGTGTCGTTGGTTTCAAGCTTCGGTGACATGCAAGAAATGAGAATGAATGTCAAACACCTTGACACTGTCGCTCGGCCGCTAACATTGAGATACACGGTTTAAAATTCTAGTAAATCAAAAACTCATCTGAAATTCATGAAACTTGACATGATATCATGGAACGGCATCGACATGCCGTGGTAAAAATATTGTCCCATTTGGGGCAGGTTTGGCTATAAGCTTCTCGCAAACCGGAGCTTCTCAGAACAAGCCTGATGGTTTCGATAGGGAACGTGCCACCTTGGGGGATGAAATGATATCTGTTGCCTCTTCTTGCTTTCAAATTTTTTCTCATGTCAACATAGAACGACAGGAGTGTTGTGTTAATTTTTGGGATTTTTGGGGTTCGCTTGGACATTTTTATACATTAACTGAGTTTTCTATGCACTTATGTGCATAATTCAAATTTGAACTACATGCACATGCTCCGGTCCATATAAATGGGTTCAAAATTCAAATGGGTGTCCTTGGTTGCATGCTTAAGTCCCATGCAAGAAATGGGAATCAATGTCAAAAAACTTGCCACCATCACTCGGTCGCTAACATTGAGATAGATGGTTTTTAAATTCTAGGAAATCAAAAAAGCATCTGAAATTTATGAAACTTGACATGCTAGCATGGAACAGCATCAACATGTCGTTGTAAAAATATTGTCCCATTCGGGGCAGGTTGGGGTATAAGCTTCTCACAAACCAGAGCTTCTCACAACAAGCCTCATGGTTATGGTAGGGAACGTTCCACCTTTCTGGACGAAACGATATCCATTGCCTCTTCTTGATTTCAATTTTTTCTAGTGTCAACATAGAACAACAGGACTTTTGTGTTAAATTTAGGAATTTTTCGGGGTTCGTTTGGACATTTTTATACATTAACTGAGTTTTCTATGCATTTATGTGCATAATTCAAATTTGAACTACATGCACAAGATCCAGTGCATGTAAATTGGTTGAAAAATCAAATCTATGTCCTTGGCTGCATGCTTAGGTCCCATGCAAGAAATGGGAACGAATGTCAAACACCTTGCCACTGTCGCTCGACTAGAAACATTGAGATACATGGTTTTTAAATTCTAGTAAATCCAAAACTCGTCTGAAATTCATGATACTTGACATCCTATCATGGAGCGGCATCAACATGTTGTGGTAAAAAAATGTCCCATTTGGGGTATGTTTCGGTATAAGCTTCTCACAAACCAGGGCTTCTCACAACAAGCCTGATGGTTTCGGTAGGGAATGTGCCACCTTTGGGGACGAAACGATATCCATTGCCTGTTATTGCTTTGAAAATTTTTCTAGTGTCAACATAGAACAACAGGAGTGTTGTGTCAAATTTTGGGATTTTTCTAGGTTCGCTTGGACATTTTTATACATTAACTCGGTTTTCTAGGCATTTTATGTGCATAATTCAAATTTGAACTACATGCACATGCTCCAGTGTAGAAAAATGAGTTGACATATCAAATGTGTGTCCTTGGGTGCATGCTTAGGTCCCATGCAAGAAATGGAAATGAATTTCAAACACTAGGGCACTGTTGATTAATGGCAAAACATTGAGATACTTTGTTTTTAAATTCTAGTAAATCCAAAACTCGTCTGAAATTCATGAAACTTGGCATGCTATCATGGAATGGCACCCGACATGCTGTGGTATTTTTTGTGTCTATTTTGAGGGAAGACGCACTCGAATAACAGCCAACAAAGGCATTTTGAAACAAATAGTTGCCAGTTTAACATCTCAAACGTTTGTATAATTTAAATCGTGTGCGTTCTGTTAACCATTCACGTGATGCTACGTGTTTCTCTTTTAATGGCTAGGAGGTGCCGTCCGAAAAACTACTTGACTGAATGGGAGGCGCGAGAGCACAGTCCACTACGCAGGCTGACCGAGAGGCATGCAAGTTGTCCTCCAATGCATAGGCTCACCGGGAAGCGTGCGAGTGTCCTGCAATGCGCAGGCTCACCGGGAAGCAAGCCCTTCGACTTCCATGGCCCCCCGCCTTGCTCGCATCCTCTCCATTAATGGCGCCCGAGCCGCTGTTTAATACGGGCGGCCTTACTGTTCGCCCTCCATTCCCCTCCCTCCCGCAGACCTCCACTAACGCCATGGTGCAGAAGGATCATCTGCCACTCATCTTCCAGTTTGGTGAAGTCGACTCCTAGCCGGAGGAGATAGTAAATATGGAGGAATGGAGCCTCATGGACATGGCCCTGAACGAGCTGGCCGCGGCGGTTCTGCCCCTGTGCCCGTCCCGGCTCCCATCCCCGCGCCCGCGCCAGCGACCATCACCGTAGCATTGACGGGCTGGTCACCGAGCACTATCGCAGAGCTGGAAGCCGTGGGCGTCAGCGAGGTCTCCGCGGACCCGCGCGAGCTCGTGTACATGCCAGCGCCAACGCCCGTGGCCGTGCACCCCCCTGCACCCACCGCGGCGCCGGTCCCCGTGCGTTTGCCTGCACCTGCCGCACCCGTGCCCGTGCATTCGTGCCCCTCAGCAGCATGGGACACCGCCGTCGACCAGTATCTTGCCGCACTGCAAGTTGCCATCCTCCCGCGCCACGCCCGTCAATCGCGCGACGACATGATGTTTGATTTCCAAGTGAAGAACATTCTGTGCTGCATTGAAGACTTCAACAACGGTGTCCATGAGGATAACAACGACAACGCCGACGCGGCACACCGCCTCCGTCGCCGCCAGAATTAGTTTTTTTGGGTTTAATACTATATCTCGATCATATGAATATAAATTCCCTGTGTGACTGAATGAAAGATATGGTTTGAACGAACTTGTGTTTTTCTCTCTGAATGTACAGACTTATCAAACGATTTTTTTCAAAAAAATGTCAATGGTTTTAAATATAAAACACTGATCGCAAAGGTTTTAGTTAGAACACCTGTATGCAAACCGACAGCCCAGGAAGCCAAGGGAAAAATGTGCCGAGAAAGATTTGTGTAGCTCTTGATCGCAAACATTTTAGATAGAACACCCGTATGCAAAGTGAGAGCTATGGTCTTCCCCTGTAAGCCAAGGGAAAATTCGCCGCGTAGGATTTGTGCATCTCTTCAACACAAACGGTTCAGATTGAATAGGGTATGCAAAGCGAGACTTCGGTGCTAAGCCAAGGGAAAATGTGTCGCGCAGGATTTGTACATCCCTTCAACGCAAACATTTGTTTTGGATGACCCGTGTGCAACAACGTATAGACAATTTGGTAAGATTTGCATCTGTCATATTGGGTATATTGCCATTTGTCAAACTGGAAAGATTGACATTTGTTGATCTAGTAACATTGCCATTTGTGAACCTTGTAACACTGTGATTTGTCAAAATATGCAGCTAAAAATCATTAGCACTATCTACTTTTTCCAACTAAAATTCAGTAAATTAAGCATATATTTCATTCATAGATTAAGTAGTCGTTCTTTTTACAAACAGTTCAACTCGACAGCTGAACTGACCAAACTTTTCCCCAATTGTTGCCAACCACGTACTGAAATAGCTAGTTCAACTATATATACTAGCTAATTTTAAGTACGTTGTACAGTTCCACCACATCTATAGTCAGATGAACTTAACAAAATAGCCCCTAAATACTACTACTACGGAGGGGCTTTGTACTACTTACGGCATCCTCGCGTCTGCCGAGCTTGCTCAGTAAGAGGCAAAGGAGGAGCCTACCAACGAGCTAGACAACTGCAATACGGTGCCTGCCGCTGATGCACCTTCGGCGACGCTCACCTCGAACGCCCTCTGCCGCTCTAGACGACCCCTCTCGAAGCGGTGGTTCTCCTTGTAATCTCCCGATTCCTCGCCTCTGTGGCAGCATGTGCTGCGATGACGACGGTGATAAGGCTCTTTGCGTGCTCGACGAGGCGCTCCTCCTCCTCCTGTAGGAACTCGATGTAGTGCGCAAGGTCGCTGACGCACGTGCAGGCCTCCACCTCCGCCTCCCGCCTTCGGGCGGCGGTGGTGGAGCGGGTGATGACCCCGGCGGTCGATTGTAGGCTGGAGGCCATGGCGATCGACGATGGGGTGGCGGCCACGACCACCACCTCCCTCCTTTGGGTCGCGGTGGTGGAGCCGTTCATGGCCACGGTGGCCGGCGGTGGGGTGGCCTCCAAGACGGCCACCTCCTACCTTCGGGCCACGGCGGTAGAGCCGGCAATGGCCCTGGTTTTCGATGATGGTGTGGTGGCCACGACGGCAGACGGTGGGGTGGCGGCAATGGCAGCCGGCAACATTTGCCGACTGGCAGCGGAGGCGGAGCGTGTGGTGGGTGTTTCACACACAGCCAACAGGGACGCCACGTGCACTACACTATGCCAGGGACTGCACCGCCGCCATGATGTAGCCTCCCAGCTGGAGCTGTCCTCTGATGACGGCGGAGTGGCTGAGCGACAACAATAGACCGGTGCCATTGGTGATTGTGGGAGAAGCAGACGAGATAAGCGACAGGGAGGGAGGGGAAAATGCCACACATGACTCGCCGGCCATGAGGGTTTATATAGCATGCCGGTAAGCATTGGGATTTTGGGGGATTTCACCGAGTCGTGTGGGAAGCTTGCGCGGGAACTGGCGCGGGAACCTGCGCAGTTGCGCGGGAACGGGCTCACCACCGTTTGGCCAAAAGAATGCCCGGAGCGCTGCTCAAGCTTGCGCTCTAAGCCGTCTGCGGTAGCGGGGTGAGAAGACGTGCGAGAGAAGGACGAAAGGACACGTACACATACGGTTAATAAAAAATGTTTGCGATTAAATTACCTACTACCCCCGTCCTGGTTTATAAGTCGTCTATGTATTTTTGTGCCAAATTTTGACTAGAGATTTATCTAATAAAATACGAATGCATGTCGCTAGAGATTATATTGTTGGATTCGTATTTGAACATAGTTTCTAGTTATATAATTTTTATAACATGCATTAACATTTTTTGGGTTAAATTTAAGGTCAAACTATGGCACAGAATATAAAGGGGATTAATAGACAAAGACGGAGGTAGTAGCACACGACCGCTCTCTATGCAGCAACGCAACTACCGGCCGACTTGTAGACGACCATTCCCATGTGTGTTTAACTGCTCTATGTGTGTGGTTGCTCGCGGTTGAGGAGGCCGCAACGCGCTCTGCTCGCGTCCCGCCGTGCGCACTCTGCTCCCGCGTCCCTCCTGGTGCTCTGCCCTCGTTCCTCCACACGTGCGGCTAGTGTTTGGGGCCGTCGCATGATCACGTACCTTCGTGTGCATGCAGTTGCACCAGGCGCGGCGCCCCGATGTAGTTACCCACTACAAAAACTGCCATGCGGATGCGCCGAGAATCCAGGCCACCTGACCCCATTTATTCCTGCGGCCGTTTACCTTCATCTCTCGCGCCACACGACACAATAAGCACACCCACGACGACACATACAAAGAGGACATCCAGTGACTTCAATGGCGCTCCCAGTGGCGGACTAAGACAATGGCGTGCAGTTCACCACGCATCACGTAGTGGACACCGACGTGAGGGGGAAGGCCCTCTTGGTGGTGTACACGAACAAGCCGGTCTCCGTGGAGAGCTCCATCCAAACTACGGAGCAGTTGCTTGCTGAGGACAAGTACCAAGTGGTCAGCTTCGACCTCGAGAACACCATCGGTCGTGCCAGGCTCGATCAGAAGGTTGTCGTTGCCCAGTTGTGCGTGCGACATGACGTCCTCATCTACCACTACCACCTGGCCACAAGGCCTTGCGAGCGTTTCTCCAGGTTTATCAATAGCTCCGACTACAGTTTTGCTACGGTGGACACCGCCAATGATCTAAAAGCGCTCAAGGTTTCGGGCTTGAAATGCCAGAGTCTTGTCAACATCCAGGACCACTACAAGGTCTGGGATAGCGACAACAACAAACATAACTCCCTGGTTGACCTCGCCTCGGCCATCATCGAACCCTACTACATGAAGATGAAGGATGAGAGCAAGAAGGACAAGAACGCCTGGCACAGTGTCTGGCATGAGAGACTGGATGAACAACACGTCAAGTACACCGCCAAGGACGCGTACACAAGCTACGAGATGTACATGCAGATCGTTGACATGAGAGAGTGTCTTCTTCCTGCCCCAGACGAGGGATCGAGCCACATAGCAGTGGCGGGAGCATCACAAGAAGTAGATGACTAGACGATCGTTTCTCCTAGTTTAGAATACATGCAATTGTTTATTGAGGTGTGTGTGAATGATCTGTATAGACTAATTTCAGTTATATATATATATATGTGTGTGTGTGTGTGTGTGTGTGTATGTTATTCTTCTGTAGACAGAGCAAATCATACGGCTTATTAGCATCAATCGTCTGTGTTATTATTAGTCTTCACACACATTTCTGATTACGGACCTATTTGCCGCGTATCACACACATCTTGTTCAATTGAACTGTTTCTGTTGTGTTGGCTCATCGCAAACAGTTCATCCGACTGAACTGTATGCTCTCCATTGCACACACCTTGATCTAGCTGACTGTTTCTATTGTGTTGCCTAATCACACACAGTTCATCCTAGTGAACTGTATGCCGTATATCGCACACCCTCATCTGGCTGCCCATTTCTGTTGTTCTTCCTCATTTCAAACAGCTCTTCTGGATTAGCCGTTTTCCACGCATCGCATGCACAACTCTAATATGAACCATGTTTGATGTCACCGCAATCGCAAATGTTTTGCATCTTTTTTAACGGTTTTATTACATCATCGTTTGTGATTAATGCATAGCACACAGTTTCGTCGAAGGGTCTCTGACAGGACTGTCGCGTTTGGACCATCCTACAGTAGTGCCGTGTTAATATAAGGAAATGTATGTGTAACTTACAAATCATCACACACGAGTATTCACACCATGCATTGTGTGCGATGCTCCAAGCCATTGCAAACAACTCATTTTCATTTTCAAAGTTTTTTCTACACACATAATCACACACGAAATAACTGTAGCAACTGTCTATAATGGTCAGGGACACAATAAATATCCTCTCTTCGCTCTCTATCATTTCTTTCCTCTCGCAGCCCCTAAATCTGGCCTTCTTCTCCCCTATGTCCTCACCTCCACAAAATCCTCCACATCACACATGTCCTCAAAAACTTGAATCACCCTCTCCATCATGGAAGGCACGGGGAGACGCAGCTCATACACACGTCGGAGCCCATGGCGGCAACGGCAGTATGCGCTGATGAGGGTGCGGCGGCCTTGGCGGCAAGCGCAGAAGAGTTGGTGGCTGCAACAAATCTGTTGGGGGGCACGCGAGGTTCTGTACATGGACGCGCGATTGAGGACACGGCCAGGGTGGCACGGATGATGAGGCCACCGTTGCCTTGGAGTTGGCAGCACACGCGAATTCGCCGTGGTAAAGGCGACATCCTCCTTAGGGTCCGCTAGAGCTCTGGTAGCACGTGCAACTGATACCTTTGTTGTTTACAGCCACTTGGAATATGTCCATCAAGGCAGCGTCGCATGCGCGCGTTTGGCCATCGACAAGATTTTTCCTGAGCCGGAGCTACTGTGATAGAGCAGGAGCAGACGAATGACTGGGCCTATCAAATGTTCAAGGACATGGTCATCACCGATCCAAATCTGGATCCTTCCTTATGAGAGAGGATTTTGCATTAGTGCAGAGAAGGTTTCAACATCGATGCACCAACAGGCCAGCCCCACAACAACGCCGATGAGTAGCTGCTTATATTTTGCTGTTTTCTGACCATTGCTGATATGTAATGTCGCTATTATGTTGTTTGGTTGATTATGTATGAGTATGAACAATAATTTGTGCAATTATTTTCTGAGTCAGGTGCTTATTAGCAGGAATCATATGTGTTATTGTTGGTCTGTGTTACTACACAATTCTGATTATTAACCTATTTGCCTGGTATCACACACATCTTGTTACGCCGAATCATTTGTGTTGTGTTTTATCATCACAAACAGTTCATCTGAGTGACCTGTTTGCCTGGTATCACACACATATTGTTACTCTAACCATTTCTGTTATTTTTTATCATCGCAAACAGTTCATCTGAGTTGCCTATTTGCCTGGTATCACACACATCTTGTTAAGCCAAATCATTTGTGTTCTTCTGTATCATCGAAAATAGTTCATTCGAGTGACGTGTATGCCATGTATTGCACACATCTTGTCCTAGGTAATCATTTGTGTTGTTTCCTCTCATCACGAACAATTCATCCGAGTGACCTATATTTCATCTATCGCACACACCTTGATCCATCTAACCGTTTCTGTTGCTTTGGCTCACCGCAAATAGTTTTTATGTATCAACTGTATGCCACACATCGCACATTCAACTCTTTTATAAATCATATTTGATGGATCCTCCATCACACACAATTCGTCTTATTGGTGATGGTTTTACTACCATACCATTTGTAATTCATGCATCGCACACAGTTTCGTCGATTGGTCTCCGATACATGTGTCACATTAGCACCATCCTGCAGTAGTGTGTGTTATGTTGTTCTTCCTCTACTAGTGTCATGTGAACGTCGACTACACGACATATGACCATGCTTGGGCCTAGGGGAAGGCATCATTGAAGTGGTAAGTGGATGATGGGTTGCAAGAGTAACAAAAGCTTAAACCATGATTTATGCACTATTTCGTAAGGCACTATTTTGGATCCATGTGTTTCATGCTAAGGTTAGATTTATCTTAATTCTTCTTTCATAGTTGTGGATGTTTGGGAGAGGGGGTAATCATAAGTGGGTTGCTTGTTCAACTAAGAACATCACCCTAGCACCGGTCTACGCACATAACAATTTATCAAAGTAGTGAACGTGAATTAATAAATCATGATGGAATTAACTAGATGAGATTCCCATGTGTCCTCGATAACGCTTTGCTCAATATAAGTACTCTTGGCTTGTCCTTTGCAATAAAGGGATTGGGCTACCTTGCTACAGCTTGATACTTTGGTTACTTTTTTTGATAAAGGGCATTTCATTGAATAGATATATCGAGGTGATACAATCGCATCGAAAGAAAGCCCGGCCTCTGCATAGCTAGATGCACACAGCCAAAAAAGTCTAGAGTACCCTAAAACAAAAAAATCCGATACAATGCCAATCAAAAAAACATGTCCAGCCTAAGGAGTGGCAGATCCTATCCGTAGGTCACACCGCCATCCATGGGGGTAGAAAACCTCCCTGGCCGTACGCTCCAGCCGTGTAGATGCCATCATAAAAAGGTCTCTGTCCTCCGGCCTCTGCAGGATAGACCAAGTACGGAGCCATCGTGTACACACATGAATAACCTGCATAGGAGATGAGACACATTTGTTATTAAAAATCACATCATTCCTGGTAAGCCACGGTGCCCAGCATAAGGCCGCCGCTCCCACAAGAACATATTCCGTGCACTACGTGGTGGGTATAGATTCGAAGCTACTTGAACTATGACCCAAACTGCCCGAGCGAACTTGCACTCAAAAAATAAGTGTTTAATAGACTCGTCATGTTGGCAAAAGACACATGTCCTGGAACCATGCCAGTTTTGTCATTCCAGATTGTCTCTAGTTAGGATGACTCCTCTATTAAGAAACCAGAGGAAAATCTTCACTCTTAGAGGGATTTTGAGCTTCCACAATTTCCTGTTATCAACTGGAACATCACAATGAACCATTGCATCATACATGGATTTGACTGAAAATTTTCCATTCTGATGCAAGTTCCATCGAAAAATGTCCGGCACACCTGACAATTGAATGTCCTCCAGGCGAGTGAGTAATTCATTCCATGCTGCCAGGCGAGGGCCAAAAAGGTCCCTACGAAAAGAAATCAGGGTTTTCTTGTCCTAAAACTTGTTTGATTGTGACAAATTTGTGTCTAACAATCCTGTACAAGCTCGGATATTGCACCATTAGTGGGTTATTCCCTAGCCAGATATCTTCCCAGAATCGAACCTGAGAACCGTCCCTAACTGAGAAGGTCCCAAATTGGAGAAAGAATTCCTTGGCCTTCATCACACCACTCCAGAAAGGCGAATCCCCAGGTTTCCAATGAACTTGAGAAATGGCATTGGATCCCACATACTTGTTGCGAATGATTTCCTGCCATACTCCATTCTCAGTGAGTAGTTTGTAAACCCACATGCTGAGAAGAGCAATGTTTTTAATCTCAAGGTCTTGGATTCCTAGCCCCCCTTGACTTTTAGGTCTGCATAATATGCTCCACCTAGCCAGTCGATATTTCTTGGATTCATTATTGCATTGCCAAAAAAATATGGATCTAAAGTAGTCTAGTCGCTGGAGAACCCCTTTCGGTAGGTGGAAGAATGACAACATATATAAAACCATGTTGCTTAGAACTGAATTGATCAAGATCAATCGTCCCCCGTAAGACAAGAGCTTGGCCTTCCAACTGGCTAAGCGTTTCTCAAGTCTCTCTTCCACATACTTCCACTCAGCGATAGTTAAGCGCCGATAGTGTATGGGAATACCCAGATAGCGAATCGGAAACTGCCCGAGCTGGCATCCAAAAATCTCAGCATACTCAGGTGCTGATTCTGCAGCATTGCCAAAGCAAAAAAGTTCGCTCTTATGAAAATTAATTTTGAGACCAGAAAGTTCCTCAAAAGCACATAAGAGCAACTTGAGATTTCTTGCCTTATCTAGATCATGATCCATGAATAGAATAGTGTCATCCGCATATTGTAGAATAGATAGACCATCTTCTACCAAGTGTGGAATGACACCACTAATTTGACCGTCCAGCTTAGCCTGCTCAACAAGGGTAGCTAGCATGTCAGCCACAATGTTAAACAAAATAGGAGAAGCGGGGTCCCCTTGGCGAAGCCCCTTCCTTGTCTGACAATAGTTGCCAACGTCATCATTAACTTTTATGGCCGCACTGCCTCCAGAGACAAAGCTCTCTACCCAACGACACCATTTTTGTGAAAACCCCTTCATGCGCAGAGTTTGCAACAGAAAGGGCCACTTAACCTTATCGTAGGATTTTTCAAAATCTATTTTAAGAATGACACCATTCAACTTTTTTCGGTGAAGCTCATGTACAATTTCATGCAAGACGACCACTCCATCTAATATGTTGCGGCCTTGCATAAATGCTTTTGAGTGGGTTTTATGACATGGTCAGCCACCCCGTTCAACCGATTAGTTGCGACCTTTGTAAAGATTTTAAAACTTACATTCAGAAGGCAAACCGGTCGATATTTTTGAATACGACTAGCCTCCTTTATCTTAGGCAATAGGATAATTTCCCCAAAGTTTAAACGAGAAATGTCAAGGTCTTCAGCATGCAGTTGGTTAAACAACTGAACCAAGTCTGCCTTAATGACGTCCCAAAAACATTGATAGAATTCTGCAGGAAAGCCATCCGAACCCGGAGCCTTGTTGTGTTCCATTTGAAACACCGTGGTTCGAATTTCCTCCACAGAGAACGGGGAGGTTAGGAATTCATTTTCCGCTTCTGTAACTTGAGGAATGTCATGAGTAATGGATTCATCCAGCTGAAAATTTGATTCAACTGAAGGTCCAAAAAGCTCTTTGTAATACTTAGTAATAAAAGTTCTAAGTGGTACGTCCCCCTCAATTCGGCCTTCCTCCTGGTCAGGGGCGAATATGCGTTTCTTTCTATGTCTGCCATTGGCAAGCATTTGAAAGTATTTCGTATTATCATCACCTTGCACAAGTGAATCCGCCTTGCAACGTTGGTACCATTTAATCTCTTCCTCGCGTAGTAGGCGGGCTATCTGCTCGTTTAGATTGCTTTTTTGCTCAATCTCAACTGCAGACAGAGGCCTCATCTCCGCTATTTTATCAAGGGAATCAATTAAGGTAGATGGTCGCAGTTTTTCTTTTTTATAGATGCCAGCAGTATGCTTGGCCCATCCACGAAGGAATTGACGCAATGCGCGAATTCAATTATTCCATCATTGAATGGGTGTGTTACCGTGAGGCTGGCGCGCCCACACTTTCTTAACCAGGTCATGAAATCCCTCTCTAGTGAGCCATCCCAATTCAAATTTAAATTGGTGACGCTAAGAGCTTGGGATTGGTTGTCCAAAATCGGTGAGCAATGGAGCGTGATCCGATAAGGCCTCAATTCTTTCTAATGCCCGAACCGAGGCTAGGGGATATTTATATTCCTAGTCGGTGGTAACTAGCACCCGGTCAAGTTTTTCAAAGGTCGGCACCGATTGGTTATTGGCCCAGGTATACTGACTACCAGACATCGTGATCTCCCTCAGATCCAGACTATCAGATCCATACTTTGGTTACTTGTTACTTGCTATCAGTTATCTTGCTATCAAATTATCTATTACTACTACTTTACAACAATTGCAGAGAATACCTTGCCGAAACCGCTTATCAATTCCTTCTACTCCTCGTTGTGTTTGACACTCTTACTTATCAAAAGGAATACAGTTGATCCCCTATACTTGTGGGTCATCACATGACGCGGGCTAAAATTTTGGGAGAACACACTACATGTACGGTGTAAAATCACTTCGCACTTCCCTCAACCAAAAAATTAATTAATTAATTAATTCATACAACAAAAGAGAGAGTCATGTCCCGCTTTAATATATGAATTACTACAAATGACATTCAAAACTTTAAATCCATGTTGTGTTCCATTTAAATATTTTCCTAGGTGTATAATGCATGTAACCTTCTCAAATGAACATTTTAGTGCATTCCAAGTGTATATACTACTGGCTACATTATGGACTAAATTTGAATGCATTTTCTCTATTTGAATAAGAATCTACAGTCATTATTGTTGTCAAGTTATACCGTCATCTGTGTGTTATCTTCTCAACACACCACATGATTGTTGTCAAGTTAGATATGAACTATGTGTACCATATGAACTTGAATTCTGTAACATCCCAAATTTTCAATTTGGAATGTTATACATTAGATCATCATGCATATCATATTTTATTGCATTTTGATTTGCGATCCTAGAAATTTCACGCACCTCAAGGACCCACGGAGAGAGTTGGGGATTTCGTTATTTTCATATTTGGGTTTTCTCAAATTTTGAAAATAGGATCATTTGTTTTAATTATTTTTCTCTTCAAAAATATTTCATATCAAAATATATGAGAGGGGATAAAAATGACTTCTCCACAAATAATGAAATATTGGAGGAAAAATATTAAAAACTAATATTAATTTTATTTGGATTTTATTCGAATTAGGAAAAATACACGTTTTTTCAAAATTGCATTTTAGGCCCAAATAAATTTATTTTCGGGATTTTTTTGGAGTCCATTTAGTATTTCTTTTCTTACTTTTTCTACACGTCCGAATTATTTTTTTTAAAGTCAACCGCCTTACGGGCCGTGTCCGACCCGGACACCTCAGCCCGGCCGGCCTTTAAAGCCGCGGCCCGAGCCCCGCCTCAGCCCAAGTCGCCGCCGCCCCGAAACCCTAGCCGCCGCCGCCGCCCGCGTCGCCCGCCGCCCGACCCGCCACCCGCGGGAGCCCCGCCGCCGTTCGCCGCCGCCCGTCGGAGCCCCGCCGCCTCTCGCCCGCCGGAGCCGCTCGCCGCCGCCGCCGTCATGCGAACCGAGGTAGCCGCCGGTTTTTCTCGAAAACCCGTTCGGTTTTATTTCGAAACCGAGATGCGTTTTTTATGTTAGATCGGTTTATTTTTTTCCCCGGTTTAGTTAAATAGCGAACGCCCATTCGTTCGTTCGTTTTAACGAACGGTTTTCTTTTTTTTTTACAGACAGCGAACGTTCGATCGTTAGCATGTTCGTCAGTTTTTCTTTTTCTCCGATTTTCCGCGATTATTCCTAATCGTGATTTCCGATCTGTTTTTCGTTTTAGTATAACTTTTCGCTCGTTTATCGGAATCAGGCGATTCAAGCGCCTAGAGTTTCGTCTCGAAATTCTCTTTCCGTTTAACCAACTCAAACAAGTTTTTGCTACTGTAAAATGACTTAGATCCAGATTAGTAAATGAAGCTTGTTTCTTTCGCCGTTTGACCTTCGTTGCTTCGTTTGAATTGATTCTTTTTGCAAACCGAAGTTCTTAAGTTGAACTTTCTGGTTAGATCTCTTATTTTGAGTTTTATTTCGTGCACCATTGCTTGATTGCTTATGTATGTATTGTTTGTTTGCGATAGAGTACCCGGAATGCGAAGCGTGCTACTATGAGTCTCTAGGTTTCATGGATCATCAGCAAGGCAAGTAACACTTTGATCATACTTTTCATCACCCAGTTTTATTGCATTAGATCTATCCTCAAACAGTTGCATGATTAGGATCTGATTAATATGTGGGTTTTGGGAAGTAGATGAGGTAGTACCTATTGTCCTGTTTACTATCAAACCTTTGGGAGTTACTTCTACGTTTGCTTATATTGCTATGCTATGCTCGTAGACATGGATTGGGTTTGAGTGAATTCTTCATGACAGATGTGAGATTATTAATTTATGGTTCAACTTAAGGTGGCTACTTTAATTTACATCTGGGTGGATTGAGGCACCTGGAGAAACCAGTGTTGCCTGTATTTTTGGATATCCCGGAGTACCCGTGTGGTCATCCTATGGACCGCGACCCAGACTCAAAGGGATCATGAGATTATTCATGCTAGAAACTTCCATGTGCAGCCACAAGCTATTATGGGCTCTAGCATAGTTCAGTAGGTTACATGACCTCTTGAAGAGGTGGGCTAGCAGATGTAGGGGAAAGTAGGTGTAACTGTCCACCCGGAGTAAAGAGTAGTGTTTCTGAAAGACTGTCTCTCGGTCATCCGTTTCTCAAACACCATGTAGTGCGAGAAATCAAGCGGAGGTGATCGAGTCTTGTGGGGAAAAGTGCACAAACCTCTGCAGAGTGTACAAACTAATCATGATTAGCCGTGCCCCCGGTTATGGACATCTTGAGTATCTAGTTCTTGGATTATCATGTGAATCTCATCATCATGTTACTTAATTTAATTTGATTGGGTTAATCACGTTCTTAATTGGGATTGAGTTGGAGGTACCTTCTCAATGTTTAACAACCACCATGATAGTTAAATAAAACTTATTCCTTCGTGGTAGGGAAAATTTGGCTTTTCACAAAAACTGTAACCATAGAGCTTTCCACCAGCCAAATATGCATGTAGTGATAGCATTATTCTGTTCATTACTCTCTATGTGTTACTTTGCCAGCATATTCCATGTGCCGACCCGTTTTCGGGCTGCAACGTATCATGTTGTAGACTTTTTAGACGACGAGTAAGGAGCCTTAGGTCGTGGTCTTATACTCAGTGATGCCGTTGGAGTTGATGGACTCACTTTATCTTCCAAGCCTTCCGCTGTTATCATATTTTAGATGGCCTTAAGCCATATTTATTGTATTGAGTTCTCTTGAACTATTCGATGTAATAAGTGTGTGATTGCTACTCTGTTATAAATCCTTCAAAGTATTATGCGTGTCAGCATTACCGATCCAGGGATGACACTGATGCACAGAGACTAGACTGTTTGAGGTCTGGTCGCTACAGAGATGGTATCAGAGCACACACTGACTGTAGGACACAACCACTAAGCTAAAGCCCTAGATCACTACTCTCTTGTCATTTCTGACTCCTCTCCTTTCTTCCACTCTTTTAGGATGGCGGATGCAAGGAACAAGTTCGCGCAACCAGATGAGGATAGACCTTTTGGACGACACTTGAAGGAAGTTACTAAGTACCTGAACATCGGAATACCAAGCTTCATCGGAACCTACAACGCCACACTACCAGAAGAGGAGCGCTGGATGATTCAAGTTCAAGTTCCAGGAAGGACGTTCACGCCAATCACTGAGCCCATAGAGTTTTCCTTTGATGCACCAACCTGGAGTCTAGGAAAGAGCATGGCTGCCCACATCACCATGGGACGCATTGGAGAAGTGTACCACAATGATCTCAAGGATACTATCTATCAGATTTGTGGGCGCCGAGACAAGCAATGGGAGATGATCAGTACCAGGAAGGATAGATCTATTGCAGCTTTCATCCAGGAGTTAAACCAGCACATTCGTCGCCAGGAGAACCAGATGTGCGCAGACATGATAGAACTGAAGAAGGCAAAGACTAGGATCTTGGAACTGGAGGAAGAACTCAAGGCTACACGCGAGGATTATATGGAGGAAATCGTCGCACTAGTGGAGAAGAATGACGACCTGACAAAGAAGCTAGGAGTTTTCATGGGAGACCCAGCACCAGGAGGAGATGATGACGATTCTACTTGCCCGGAGAATTACATCATCATTGACGACACCGACTCGGACCCCAGTGAGGATGATTTGGAGGATGAAGCCGGAGCAGATATCATGGAGTCTTCGACTGAGCAATTTTTCTAGTAGACCACCAAATTAGTAGTAGTATTCCACCATGTATATATTATAGTCCAAGCACTTTGTAACGATAGTTAGATCGATTGTATGCCTTGTTTGAATTGATTGGAGTGATATGATTGTGTTTGTCTCATGTGCATATGGGTAGTGTTTTCCCTCTAGACCTCATTCTATTCTATTTTCTCATCTTTTCTAAACCATCAGATGCCTCCGAGACGCGACACCGGATTTGTTTTCCCACCGGAGATCACTCAGTTGATTCAGCAGCAGAATGCCCTGATGCAAGTGCTAGTTCAAAACCAAGGCAACAACAACAAGAACAACCACCACAACCACCACCTGTTGATCACTTAGCCCGATTTCTTAGGCTGAATCCGCCGGTGTTTTCCAGTAGCACCGAGCCGATTGTGGCAGATGATTGGCTCCGCAAGGTTGGAAGGGAGCTGACCACTGCAGGATGCACAGATGCGGAGAGAGTGCGTTTTGCCGCACATCAGCTTGATGGTCCCGCAGCATCATGGTGGAAGAATTACACAGCCACTCACCCCATTGACACTGTCACATGGGACCAGTTTCAGCAAGCTTTCTGTACTGCCCATGTTTCAGCAGGAGCTATGGCCATGAAGAAGCGTGAGTTTCGCAACTTATGCCAAGGAGGACGTACCGTTGGCCAGTACATGGAGGATTTTAGTAAGTTAGCACGTTATGCCCCAGATGACGTTGCTACGGATGCAGCTAAGCAGGAGAAGTTTCTGGAAGGACTGAATGATGAGCTGAGCATGCAGTTGATGGTGGCAACTTTTAACAACTACCAGGAGTTGGTAGATAGAGCTCTCATGATTGAAGGGAAGCAGCAGCAGATTGAGAGTCGTAAGAGGAAGTATGGACAAGGAAAGTACAGTACAGGAGCTCACCAGAAGCCTCGTTTTACCCCGAACTCGGGAGGACACCTTCAGCATAACCATGGAGGTCACAATCACAATGGAGGAAGTTCGCACAATCATAGTGGCCCCAAGAATGGCAATGGGAACGGAGGAAGCAACGGACAGAACCGTACCAACCCATCAACCCCAGCCAAGAGGGATCTAAGCCACGTTACCTGTTTCAAGTGCCAGAAGACTGGACATTATGCCACTGATTGTCCAGAAGCAAAGAATGGAAATGGCAATGGAAGCTCAGGGAAGAAGCCGAACCCTTTCAACAGGGGACAGGTGAACCACGTAAATGTGGAGGAGGTTGAAGCACAGCCTGATGCAGTAATAGGTAAGTTCTTGGTTAAGTCATTTACTGCAATCGTTCTTTTTGATACTGGTGCATCACATTCATACATATCAAGGGGATTTGTGGATAAGTTTAAGTTGCCCACCAAAGTTCTTAGAACACCTATGTTAGTAACCTCGCCAGGAGCAGAGTATATGGCAAGCCAAGGATGTTTTCAGTTGCCATTGGCCATAGGTAGGCATGTTTTCCCCTCAGACCTAATAGTTTTGGAGTCACAAGGTTTGGATGTGCTTTTGGGAATGGATTGGCTATCGATGTATGGAGGAAACATCGATTGTGCCAGTAAGACGATTTTGCTTACTACCCTAGAAGGAAGAAGGATTAAGTATGTATCCCGACATGTGCTGAAGAGGACTCAAGTGAATTCCTTATCAGGAGTTGTACAGGAGGAAGTACCAGTGGTGAAGGAATTCCCTGACGTATTTCCAGAGGAGTTGCCAGGCATGCCACCGGATAGAGACATCGAGTTTTTGATTGAGCTTTTGCCAGGCACTGGGCCAATATCTAAGAGACCGTACAGGATGCCCGCTAAGGATTTGGAAGAAATTAAGAAGCAGATTAAGGAGTTACTGGATAAAGGATATATTCGCCCAAGTTCGTCACCTTGGGGATCACCCGTACTTCTAGTGGAGAAGAAAGATGGATCGTTGAGGATGGTTGTTGATTATCGTGGATTGAATGAAGTAACAATCAAGAACAAGTACCCACTGCCGATGATCAATGATCTGTTTGACCGACTACAAGGAGCTAAAGTATTTTTCGAGATTGATTTGCGATCAGGATACCACCAGTTGAAGATTCGAGAGCAGGATATACCCAAGACAGCTTTTACCACAAGGTATGGGCTATATGAGTACACCGTTATGTCATTTGGCCTGACTAACGCACCTGCCTATTTCATGAACATGATGAACAAAGTGTTTATGGATTTTTTGGATAAGTTCGTCGTAGTGTTCATTGATGATATTCTGGTCTATTCGAAGAATGAAGAAGAGCATAAGGAGCATTTGCGTTTGGTACTTGGAAAGCTCAGGGAACATCAGTTATATGCCAAGTTCAACAAGTGCGAGTTTTGGTTAAAGGAAGTTGGATTCCTTGGACATGTTATATCCGGAGAAGGAATAGCAGTAGATCCCACCAAGGTTAACACTGTGACAAATTGGGAAGCACCCACGACAGTTGGAGAAATCCGGAGTTTTCTTGGACTCGCAGGATATTACCGGAGATTCATCGAGAATTTCTCGAAGATTGCAAAGCCTATGACGGAGTTGTTGAAGAAGGACACCAAATTCATTTGGACTGAGGAATGTGAGGCTAGTTTCCAGGAATTGAAGAAACGTTTGGTTACAGCGCCAGTGTTGATTCTGCCAGATCAACGCAAGGATTATGAAGTATATTGCGACGCTTCTCGTCGAGGACTTGGAGCAGTGCTAATGCAGGAGGGAAGAGTTGTTTCATATGCCTCACGACAGCTTAAACCCCATGAGTTGAATTATGCTACACATGATTTGGAGTTAGCAACCGTAGTGCATGCGTTGAAGACATGGAGACATTTTCTCATCGGAAACCAGTGTGAGGTGTACACGGATCACAAGAGTTTGAAGTACATTTTCACGCAGAAGGAGTTGAATCTCAGGCAAAGGAGATGGTTGGAGCTCATTAAGGATTATGATATGAGATTGCATTATCACCCAGGGAAGGCTAACGTAGTATCCAATGCGTTGAGCCGCAAGAGCCATGTCAACACGCTCATGACCGGAGAGTTACCCAAAGAGTTAGCAGAGGATCTTCGTGAACTATGTTTGGAAATAGTTCCAAGAGGTTTTGTAGCAGCATTGGAGATTCAGTATACTTTGATGGATAATATCAGAGAAGCTCAGAAAACAGACAAGGAAATTGCTGAGATAAAGGAAAGGATGAGTAAAGGAAAAGCCAAGGGATTTCGTGAGGATGACCACGATACCTTATGGTTTGAGGACCGCATTTATGTGCCCAATGATCCGGAGATCAGGAAGTTGATTCTGCAAGAGGCCCATGATTCACCATATTCGATTCACCCAGGAAATACCAAGATGTATTTGGATTTGAAGGATACTTTCTGGTGGACTGGAATGAAGAAGGATATTGCGGAGTATGTAGCAGTTTGTGATGTATGTCAGAGAGTAAAGGCAAAGCATCAGAAGCCAGCAGGATTGCTACAACCATTGCCGATACCCGAATGGAAGTGGGATAAGCTAGGCATGGATTTTATCACAGGATTGCCCAGGACTCGTTCAGGCTATGACTCGATATGGGTTGTAGTCGATCGTTTGACGAAGGTAGCTCATTTCATCCCAGTAAAGACCACTTATACAAGTGCTAAGTTGGCAAAGATATACATGACCAGGATCGTATGTCTGCATGGAGTTCCGAGGACCATTGTATCAGATAGAGGAACCCAGTTTACTTCAAAGTTTTGGAATCAGTTGCACGAGACTTTGGGTACCAGGCTAGAGTTCAGTACAACCTTTCATCCACAGACAGACGGACAGACCGAGAGAGTCAATCAGATTCTGGAGGACATGCTGAGAGCTTGTGCGCTAGATTATGGATCTAGTTGGGACGACAATTTGCCATATGCAGAGTTCTCTTACAACAACAGTTATCAATCCAGTTTGAAGATGGCCCCTTTCGAAGCTCTGTGCGGAAGGAGGTGCAGGACACTGTTGTTGTGGGACGAAGTTGGAGACTGCCAGTTGTTTGGACCAGATTTGATTAAAGAGTCTGAACAGAAAGTGAAGTTGATTCGCGATAGGCTCAAGGTAGCCCAGTCCAGGCAGAAGAGTTATGCGGATTCTAAACGCAAGGAGACAGTTTACGAAGTCGGAGACATAGTTTATCTTCGAGTATCACTGTTTTGGAGCGTATGGGGGAAGTTGCTTACAAGTTGGAATTGCCCGAAGGATTGTTGGGAGTTCACGATGTGTTCCATGTTTCTCAGCTGAATAAGTGCCACGCAGAGATACCACTGAGAGATACAGTGCCATTGGAAGCGATTCAGCTGGATAGTGACTTGACCTATGAGGAGAAACCAGTTAAGATTCTTGAGTATGCCAGCCGAGTCACCCGCAGCAAGGTTATCAAGTTTTGCAAAGTTCGGTGGAGTCACCATACCGAGGATGAAGCCACCTGGGAGCGAGAGGAAGATGTACGGAAGGACCACTCTCACCTATTTTCTAGCCAACCCGAATCTCGAGGGCGAGATTCATCTTAAGGGGGTAGGTTTGTAACATCCCAAATTTTCAATTTGGAATGTTATACATTAGATCATCATGCATATCATATTTTATTGCATTTTGATTTGCGATCCTAGAACTTTCACGCAACTCAAGGACCCACGGAGAGAGTTGGGGATTTCATTATTTTCATATTTGGGTTTTCTCAAATTTTGAAAATAGGATCATTTGTTTTAATTATTTTTCTCTCCGAAAATATTTCATATCAAAATATATGAGAGGGGATAAAATGACTTCTCCACAAATAATGAAATATTGGAGGAAAAATATTAAAAACAAATATTTTATTTTATTTGGATTTTATTTGATTTTATTCGAATTAGGAAAAATACGCGTTTTTCAAAATTGCATTTTAGGCCCAAATAAATGTTCATCTTGTCCGGCTTATTTTTAGAGGACGGGCAAAATTTACTTCGGGATTTTTGGAGTCCATTTAGTATTTTTTTCTTACTTTTTCTGCACGTCCGATTTTTTTTAAGTCAACCGCCTTACGGGCCGTGTCCGACCCGGACACCTCAGCACGACCGGCCTTTAAAGCCGCGGCCCAAGCCCCGCCTCAGCCCAAGTCGCCGCCGCCCCGAAACCCTAGCCGCCGCCGCCGCCCAGCGCCGCCCGCCGCCCGACCCGCCGGAGCCCCGCCGCCTTCCGCCGCCGCCTCTCGCCCGACGCCGCCACCCGCCGGAGCCGCTCGCCGCCGCCGCCGTCACACGAACCGAGGTAGCCGCCGGTTTTTCTCGAAAAACCGTTCGGTTTTATTTCGAAACCGAGATGCGTTTTTTATGTTAGATCGGTTTATTTTTTCCCCGGTTTAGTTAAATAGCGAACGCCCATTCGTTCGTTCGTTTTAACGAACGGTTTTTTTTTTTTTACAGACAGCGAACGTTCGATCGTTAGCATGTTCGTCAGTTTTTCTTTTTCTCGGATTTTTCGCGATTATTCCTGATCGTGATTTCCGATCTGTTTTTCGTTTTAGTATAACTTTTCGCTCGTTTATCGGAATCAGGCGATTCAAGCGCCTAGAGTTTCGTCTCGAAATTCTCTTTCCGTTTAACCAACTCAAACAAGTTTTTGCTACTGTAAAATTTGACTTAGATCCAGATTAGTAAACGAAGCTTGTTTCTTTCGCCGTTTGACCTTCGTTGCTTCGTTTGAATTGATTCTTTTTGCAAACCGGAGTTCTTAAGTTGAACTTTCTGGTTAGATCTCTTATTTTGAGTTTTATTTCGTGCACCCTTGCTTGATTGCTTATGTATGTATTGTTTGTTTGCGATAGAGTACCCGGAGTGCCAAGTGTGCTACTACGAGTGTCTAGGTTTCATGGATCATCAGCAGGGCAAGTAACACTTTGATCATACTTTTCATCACCCAGTTTTATTGCATTAGATCAATCCTCAAACAGTTGCATGATTAGGATCTGATTAATATGTGGGTTTTGGGAAGTAGATGAGGTAGTACCTATTGTCCTGTTTACAATCAAACCTTTGGGAGTTACTTCTACGTTTGCTTATATTGCTATGCTATGCTCGTAGACGTGGATTGGGTTTGAGTGAATTCTTCATGACAGATGTGAGATTATTAATTTATGGTTCAACTTAAGGTGGCTACTTTAATTTACATCTGGGTGGATTGAGGCACCTGGAGAAACCAGTGTTCCTGTATTTTTGGATATCCCGGAGAACCCGTATGATCATCCTATGGACCGCCACCCAGACTCAAAGGGATCATGAGATTATTCATGCTAGAAACTTATGTGTGCAGCCACAAGCTATTATGGGCTCTAGCATAGTTGAGTAGGTCACATGACCTCTTGAAGAGGTGGGCTAGCAGATGTAGGGGAAAGTAGGTGTAACTGTCCACCCGGAGTAAAGAGTAGTGTTTCTGAAAGACTGTGTCTCGGTCATCCGTTTCTCAAACACCATGTAGTGCGAGAAATCAAGCGGAGGCGATCGAGTCTTGTGGGGAAAAGTGCACAAACCTCTGCAGAGTGTACAAACTAATCATGATTAGCCGTGTCCCCGGTTATGAACATCTTGAGTATCTAGTTCTTGGATTATCATGTGAATCTTATCATCATGTTACTTAATTTAATTTGATTGGGTTAATCACGTTCTTAATTGGGATTGAGTTGGAGGACCTTCTCAATGTTTAACAACCACCATGATAGTTAAATAAAACTTATTCCTTTGTGGTAGGGAAAAATTGGCTTTTCGCAAAACTGTAACCATAGAGCTTTCCACCAGCCAAATATGCATGTAGTGATAGCATTATTCTGTTCATTACTCTCTATGTGTTACTTTGCCAGTATATTCCATGTGTTGACCCGTTTTCGGGCTGCAACGTATCATGTTGCAGACTTTTCAGACGACGAGTAAGGAGCCTTAGGTCGTGGTCTTATACTCAGTGATGCCGTTGGAGTTGATGGACTCACTTTATCTTCCAAGCCTTCCGCTGTTATCGTATTTTAGATGGCCTTAAGCCATATTTATTGTATTGAGTTCTCTTGAACTATTCGATGTAATAAGTGTGTGATTGCTACTCTGTTATAAATCCTTCATAGTACTGTGCGTGTCAGCATTACCGATCCAGGGATGACACTGATGCACAGAGACTAGACTCTTTGAGGTCTGGTCGCTACAAATTCAAATATTTGAATACATTTTGTGGTTATTTCAAATAATACGAGTACATTTCAAGCTCTTGCTAGATGTTTGTAATCTAAACTATGTTTCATATGTATAATGTGTTTATCACACAATGTATGGTGCACCCACACACACAAGCATCTAGATGTGAGCTGCAAAAGCCACACATTATCTTAAATTCAAGTTGTGCCGTGCATGGATGCAATGTGGTGAAAATCTCAAATTCAAATGAATGTGAGCTTGTTCGATACATATATATATATATTATAGCATGTTAAAACCACACCACTGTTACAACACCATTGATGGTGTCCTGGATTAGGGGGTGCTAACCTAGTCGACTCATGCTCCTCGGGCTGGGCCGATGGGCCCTGCGTAATCAAGATGGACTCCAGAGGCCGTATACAGGAGGCGTGATCAAGGGTACCTCCATCGAAGACTTGACATATACTCCAAGATCTCTCATGCCGCCTTGCTCCTAGATACCGACCTTGTAACCCTAGATACCCTCCCTGGCGTATATATAAGCCATAGGGTTTAGCCCATAGAGGGGATATCCACGCAATCTCATTAACCTAGCCCTAGAGTTAGACCACACATTATGATCTCGAGGTAGATCAACTATGTACTTGATACATCTCCATCAATATAAACAAGAGCATGACGTAGAGTTTTACCTCCATCAAGAGGGCCAGAACCTGGGTAAAACATCGTCTCTCTGTTCTTGTTACCATCTGTATGAGATCCACAGCTCGGGACCCCCTACCCCGAGGTCTGCCGGTTTTGACACTGACACTGGTGCTTTCATTGAGAGTTCCACTGTGCGATTAATAGAAGGATCGATGGCTCATCTGTAGATCAACTACGCCAACGACCATGGGAGCATTTAAGCCCCCAACCAGCTTTTTGTGTTTGGTAGCATGGTCTTCTGCACCAACTTGACGGGCCATCTGGGCTCTGTCAAAAACTATGCCCCAAGTCAGATCGTGACCTTCGGTGGCCTCGAGTACATCACAGATTCCCGTGGCGAACTCATCCTGTCGGGATGGGCCCCCCGACCGAATTGAGAACTCGCCCGGATCCGAAGGCACGACTCCAGAACCGCTCTCCATCGCAGCTTCATCAGAGACCCCTGACGTAATCACTCCAGGTGGTCCCCTTCCAATCTCCAGTCCAGACGTAGATCCGGCTCCCACCTCTGAAGTTATGTCAGGGTTAGAGCTGACCTCAATGCAGAATCCGGAATGGCTCCCAGATCCCCTTCGCGCCGAAGTCGCATCAAGTTATATGTCGGGCATACTTCGAGCCAGATCCTCTTAGAACCTAGCGATGAATTCCGAAGAGCTGTATCACCTCGATGGCATGCTTAACCGTATCCAAAACATGTCTATTTCGGACAGTCAGACTTCGGTTTATGATCAGATCAGACTTAAAGCCGACAATCGGGAAATTTACAACCCACCCACCACCCACCTAGTCGTTGAAGATTTAACCGACGTATTAGACTACAACGAGGCCACAGACATGGATGAAGATGTCGATGGCTCCAGAGAAGACACCTCGCCTTTGGTATACACAGCAGGTGGACTGCTACATCTACTTATGATGTCTACATGGTGGGCACCCCCCAATTCTCCTCCAAGACGTTAGTGCAGACACAGAAGAGGCAACAATGGGGGACCTAGTGGCCATAGTGCAACCGCCGAGAACGGCGACGCGGCAGCTGGTGATGGCGATAACCCTGAGGGGGACCCTCAAGCTTCCCCAGTGTGGAACGACTCACCTGAAGGACATCCCAAGGACTTAGATCCCGACGAATGATGACCCACATGTATATGCGATCAATCGTAGTTCTTTGGATAAGTAAGATTGTCGAACCCAATGAGGAGCAGAAGGAAATGACAAGCGGTTTTCAGCAAGGTATTCTCTGCAAGCACTAAAATTATCGGTAACAAATAGTTGGTAGCAAGATAATTTGTAACGGGTAACAAGTAACAAGTGTAATGAAAGTGCAACAAGGTGGCCCAATCCTTGTTTTAGAAAAGGACAAGCCTGGACAAACTCTTATATAAAGCAAATCACTCCCGAGGACACATGGGAATTATCATCAAGTTAGTTTTCATCATGCTCATATGATTCGCGTTCGTTACTTTGATAATTTGATATGTGGGTGGACAGTTGCTTGGGTGCTGTCCTTACTTGGACAAGCCTCCCACTTATGATTAACCCCGCCCGCAAGCATCCACAACTATGAAAGAAGAATTAGGATAAATCTAACCATAGCATTAAACATGTGAATCCAATCAACCCCTTATGAAGCAACACATAAAGTAGGGTTTAAGCTTTTGTCAATCTCGCAACCCATCATCTAGTTGCTACTTCCCAATGCATTCCCCTAGGCCCAAATCATGGTGAAGTGTCATGTAGTTGACGTTCACGTAACACCACTAGAGGAAAGACAACATACATCCCATCAAAATATCGAACGAATACCAAATTCACATGATTACTTATAACAAAACTTCTCCCATGTCCCCGGGAACAAAACTAACTACTCATAAAGCATGTTCATGTTCATGACCATGATCATAGGGTTATTGAATATCATTAAGGATGTGAACATATAATCTTCCACCAAATAAATGAACTAGCATCAACGACAAGGAGTAATTAACACTACTAGCAACCCACATGTACCAATATGAGGTTTTGAGACAAAGATTGAATACAAGGGATGAACTAGGGTTTGATATGAGATGGTGCTGGTGAAGATGTTGATGAAGATTGGTCCTCCCGTGGTGAGAGGGTCATTGGTGATGGCGATGGCTTCAATTTCCCCCTCCCAGAGGGAAGTTTCCCCAACGGAATCGCTTCGCTGGAGACCTAGATTGCTTCTGCCCAGGTTTCGCCCCAAGATGGCGGCGCTTTGTTCCAAAAGCCCTCTCTCTATTTTTTCTAGGTCAAAACCCTTCATAGTAGAAGATGGGCACCGGAGGCTGGCTAGGGGGCCCACAACCTCAGGGGCGCGCCCTGGGGGGTAGGGCACGCCCCTAGGCTTGTGGCTACGTTGTGAGTCCCCTCCTGGTATTTCTTCGCCCAATATGTTATATATATTCCAAAATAAATCTCCTTAAAGCTGCACGACATTTGGAGTTGTGTAGAATAGGGATCTCAGATTTGCTCCTTTCCAGTCCAGAATTCCAGCTGCGGGTATTCTCCCTCGTCATGTGAATCTTGCAAAATAAGGGAGAAAAGGCATAAGAATTACATCATAAAGTGTAATAACAATCCATAATGCAATAAATATCAACATAAAAACATAATGCGAAATGGACGTATCAACTCCCCCAAGCTTAGACCTTGCTTGTCCTCAAGCGAAAGCCGAGATCAATAATCACGACCACATGTTTAGAGATAGAGGTGTCGATAAAACAAAATATGGACATGAGGGCATCATGATCATCTTTAGAACAGCAATATATTGTCATATAACTTATTATGCTAAAGTGATAATTCGTTCTCAACTATAATCGTAGTCAAAGTTATAAGCCCCTATCTTAGTCAAAGTTATGCTAAAGCAATATATTGTCACTTATATAACTTCATTGAAAACTAAAAACTCTAATCTTAGCCATTAATGCAATTGCAATTTGTCATAATGTTAGAAAGAGTCCATGTAAGAGCTTTTATTTAGCAAGTTTACATACTCAACCATCATTTAGTCTTTCACAGTTGCTAACACTCATGCGATACCTATGAGATCAAGGCTTCAGTCAGACACATAGAAAGATAGGGGCTTATAACTTTGCCTCCAAACCATTTACCTCAAGGGTAATGTCAACAATAATAATTCATGATCACCTACATCCGAATAGATATGTGTGTCTAGATCTTTCCCTAACACATGATGCTTGCCAAAAAGGAGAAGAATAAAAAGGAATGGTGAAGATCACCATGACTCTTTCATAAAGGTAGGTAACTAAAATAAAAGATAGACCCTGTGCAGAGAGAAGCAGAGGTTGTCATGCGCTTTTTATTTGGATGCACAAACTCTTAATGTAAAGGAACGTCACTTCATATTGCCGCTTGTGATAGCGAACTTTATTATGAAGTCTATCGCTTTTATTTCTTCCCCATCATAAGTTCGTACAAAGCTTATTTTCCTCGCACTAAAAGATCATACATATTTAGAGAGCAATTTTTATTGCTTTGCATTGATGATAACTTACTTGAAGGATCTTACTCAATTCATAGGTAGGTATAGTGGACTCTTATGAAAAAACTGGGTGTAAAGATCCTGGATGCACAAGTAGTATCTCTACTTGGTTTAGAATTTTTGGCTAGCATGGGATAGAAAGCAAGCTCCACATGTTGGAGGATCCATGACAATATAACTTCTATTCGGATATAAGAAAACATAACTCATTACGTTGTCTACCTTGTCCAACATCAACTCATTAGCATATAATATTTTAACGAGTGCTCACAATCATAAAAGGTGTCTAAGATAGTGTATTTATAAGTGAAACCTCTCTTTCTTTATTACTTCTTATTAATTGCAACAATGACCAAAACTATGTTTGTCAACCTTCAACAAATTTCATGCATTATATTTCTTATATGTGAAGTCATCACTCTCCATAAGATTATTATATAATATTTTATTCTTTTGATTCTTTTTCATCTGTAAGATCAAAGAAAGAAAGCAAAGCAATCAAGTCAAAACTAAATTTTATTATATAACTCTCTTAGTCGATTACATATATAGATCACGAAGCTAAAACTTAAAGACTAGATCATACTAAAACTTTTATTCTACTAGATCACGATTTAACCAAAAGGATCGAACTAAGATAGATGGTAATGATAAAGGTGGTTGTCAGTGTCAAAACCGGCGGATCTCGGGTAGGGGGTCCCGAACTGTGTGTCTAAGGCGGATGGTAACAGGAGGCGGGGGACAGATTGTTTACCCAGGTTCGGGCCCTCTCGACGGAGGTAATACCCTAATTCCTGCTTGATTGATCTTGATGATATGAGTATTACAAGAGTTGATCTACCACGAGATCGTAGAGGCTAAACCCTAGAAGCTAGCCTATGATTATGATTGTTGTTTCAGTCCTACGGACTAAACTCTCCAGTTTATATAGACACCGGAGGGGGCTAGGGTTACACAGAGTCAGTTACAAGGGAGGAGATCAACAGATCCGAATTGCCAAGCTTGCCTTCCACGCCAAGGAGAGTCCCACCCGGACACGGGATGAAGTCTTCAAACTTGCATCTTCATAATCCATTAGTCCGGCCAAAGATATAGTCCGGCTGTCCGAGGACCCCCTAATCCAGGACTCCCTCAGTAGCCCCTGAACCAGGCTTCAATGACGATGAGTCCGGCGCACAGATTGTCTTCGGCATTGCAAGGCGGGTTCCTCCTCCGAATACTCCATAGAAGATTTTTGAACACAAGGATCTTGTCCGGCTCTGCAAAATAAATTCCACATACCACCGTAGAGAGTATAATATTCCACAAATCTAATCTGCTGACAAGTTTCATAGCGTGACATCACGCCACGGCTCGGTCAGTATTCGAACCATTTTTCCCAACCAGCTACTGCACATATTGCGAGGCGGTTTTCTTGGCACGTCTTGTCGAAGCAGAGATCGTGTCCCCTTATCACGGGATTCTCATCAATACGGGTGTGGGTAACCCAACCGTGCCATCAATTACGGCGCTTGGGGAATAAGCGGGTTTACCAGGCAAGTGGGGAGGCGCATAGTTTCCACTGCCTTTATAAAGGGACAAGGACTCCTCTTTCTCACCCACACCTTCTCCTTCCCCTGCCCATCCATTCTCACGCGCTCGAGCTCCAGTGCCCAAGTTCGCTTTTTCTCCACAAAGCCATTCCAAACATGTCCGGAGCGGGGGGCAAGTGGACGGTCTCCTCCGTTACGGAGGAGGACATTACGAAGCTCCGGGAAGCCGGATACCTGGCCGCAGACATCGCGCACCGGCTCCCAGACGCAGGGCAGATCGTCCCTACTCCAGAACCCCATGAGAGGGTGGTATTTCTTACCCACTTCGTCCGTGGACTGGGATTTCCCCTCCACCCGTTTGTCCGCGGGCTCATGTTTTACTATGGGCTGGACTTCCATGATCTGGCCCCTAACTTCTCCTAAACATCTCGGCGTTTATCGTCATGTGCGAGGCCTTCCTTCGCATCAAGCCCCACTTCGGCCTATGGCTGAAGACCTTCAATGTGAAGCCAAAGGTGGTAGTCGGTCAGCAGGCGGAGTGCGGGGGCGCCATGGTGGGCAAAATGCCCAACGTCACCTGGCTCGAAGGCTCCTATGTGGAGACTGTGAAGGGGTGGCAATCGGGGTGGTTCTACATCACCGAGCCGCGCGACACCAACTGGGTGGCGGCCCCCAAATTTCGATCCAGCATCCCCATGCGGCTCACCTCCTGGAAAGAGAAGGGCCTGTCCTGGGGTTCGACGGTGGAGCTGACCGGACTACAGAAATGTATCAAGAACATGATAAGCAAGAAAATCAAGCTTGTCAACGTGGTCCAGGTCATGCTCTTCCGCCGGATCCTCCCGTGCCAAAGACGGGCATTCAATATGTGGGAGTTTGACCCGGCCGAGCACCAGATGTTGCGAGAGCTTTTTGACACGACACACAAAGACGTCTGGAAGGTGCTGTTCAAGGGCGCCGAGGTACCTCCTCCTCTTACCGAGGATCGCGGACTCAGCGCAAAGCGCCCTGCCAATCCGGTAAGTCTTCTATATCTCACAAAATGTTTCTTTGCCAGCATAATAGTGTGAGGGGTCTAAGCCTCCATGCCATTTTAACAGGACTGGGTAGCGACAGCGGAGCAGATCGACTGTCCAGCCCCCCTGCCCGAAGATCCAGTAGATGCTCTTCTAACGGAGATGCTGGTTCCAGCGCCTTATGAGGTGCCGGAGAAGAAGGCCAAGAAGAAGGCCACGGGGACCAGGAAAGGTCTCCGGCGCAAGGTCATATCGGACTCATCGTCCGAAAACACCGAGGCGCACTCCTCCCACGAACACGAGGAGGAGGAAGAGGAAAGTTCTCTCCCCCCCAGTCGGGGGAGACAAGAAAAGGAAGGTCGCCCCCTCTGGGGACGTCGAAGGGTCCAAGAAGGGAAGGACCCTCCTTCCGTACTGCTCCACAGCAGCCGCTTTCAGCGACGAGGAGTGGTTGCCCAGGGTTAAGCCCCTGGCGAAGTCGTAAGTATTCGGATACCATAATAGTCCTGGTATGTTCTGTTTTACTGCTTCTCATCATGCCGAACATGATCATGCAGTCCCTCCAAAGCCCATATCGACGTATCCTCTTCGGATGGGTCTTTGGGCCCGTCGGCTATGAACAGCGATTCACTCCCGACCACCACCTCTCCCCTTCCTATGGACGACGCGGAGATGTTGTCTCAAAGGGTATTGATCCAAGGGGAGATAGTCCTGGAGGCGCCCCAAGGCGACATCCCGGACTCTAGGCGCATGGGGGGCAAGACTCCCATGGGTTCTAATGATGGGGGCAGCAAGTTTGGCCCCCAGCCGAACACTGCGCCGGAACCTCCAGTGGTTCCGGACTCTGTCAGGCGACCCCTCGCTAAGAGGGACAAGCCGTCCGTGCCGATGGCCTCTGTCCATCCAGAGGCATCGGAGAACTTGCTGGAAGCGCTTCACGGCGCTTCCATTGACGAAGAGCACCGCACTGTTATGAGTGCGGTGGTCAAGAAGGTTCAGTCCGCCAAAAGTGGACTGACTGAAGCCTGTGCCAGCCTCTTAACAAGCTTTGAGGTGAGTAATCAAATTATAAGAAAATGTTATAGCATAGACAGTAGCCCCTGATGCTCTGTTTGGCGTTTGCAAAGAAAGGCCGAACAGAGGATCAAATAATAATCACAGGAGTCTAATCAGAATATGTCTATGTGAATAAGCAGGCTTCACTGCTGGACGCTGCCGCTCGTACTGCGGAGGTCGCCGCATTGAAGCGGGACCTTGAGCGGTCCAAGGAAGACCTCGGCCTTACCAAGAGGCAGCTCAAAGAGAATAAAGGTAAGTAATACCCCGTCTGTATATTGATAAAAAAGGTGGTTGTTAGATCATAGGATCGCATTAATTTTGCTAGGGGCCACGATCGAAGTGGCGACCCTGAAGAAGGCGCTGTCCGAGGCCAAAGACAAAGCAGCCAAGGAGCGCATCGAGCGTGAGAAGCAAGAGGCCCGAGTAGGCGAGGTTCAGCAAGAGCTCCAGGCGTTCGTCTAGAAATACGAGTCCTTGGAGCGTGACTCAAAGACGCAAGGGTCCGAGCTTGCGAAGGCCCTCGAGAACGCGCAAAATGCCAAGGCCGAAGCCCAAAAGACCCCCCAGGAAATTGAGGCGGTTAAGAAGATAGCGGCGGGTAAGGCATTCATTATGCAAAGCAAGCATGTGAAGGAAACTTTCCTTTTACTTACCCGAATTCGGAGCTCTCCAGGAGCGTTCGCAGATCTGCCCAGCAGTGTGTCGGATGCCGCGGAGTTCTACCGGGCCGAGGAAGGGAGCTCGACGGAGAAGATGTTCTGGTCTCAGTATACTGGGACCGAACATCCGATGCCCTTGAGCGACCAGTTGAAGCAACTGGTCGAGCTTCACAAGGCGGCCGAACTGGCCATGAGGGGCCTCATAGTCCGGATGTGGCCTGGCGAGCCCCTGCCTGGCAGTTATTTCGGCCTGGTAAGGCGACTTGTGAACGCCTGCCCATGGCTTGAAGTCATAAAGCGGTCCGTCTGCATTGAAGGTGTGCACAGGGCTTTTGCCCGGGCGAAAGTGCACTGGGCGAAGATGGACCCCGAGAAGCTGGTGAAGGAGGGGCCGCCGGAGGGCAAGGAGCATCGCCACCCCGAAAAGTATTATGATAGTGTCCTGAAGGGCACTCGCCTTGTGGCGGAAGAATGCGCTAAGGATGTAATATTTGAATGAATGTACTCATGTGATCCTGTAAGATGAAAACGAGTTCATGTGCGCTATATAACGCTTGTTGATTTAAAATATTACCTTCTGTGCGGCCGTTTATAAAATTTGTGAGTTGGCGAGTCGTTGGCTTCTGCCCCCATGTAACTAGTACTGAGGTGTTCGGAATAAAGCTGATCACTCTTTATCCCAGTTTTGGGTCCTTCGAAGGAGGTGTTCAGCACAACGAACCAGGCAATCAAACTATAAAGCTTTATCACTCTCACTTAGCCATAGAAGTCTACAATTTTAAATTTTGGCGAAGCCCCTAGTATTCGGAGGGCCAAACTTGGGGCGCTATGTACGCCTAAATCGGACAAGGCTGATTCTTCGCCCGAAGCGGAAAAAATCTTTAAGGATTTGAGGCCTCTCGAACAGCGACTAGCTCTCGCCGCATCATGACAATCAGTTTTCGGCTTTCTCTACTGAGGTCCTCGTCCGGAAGAACTGGGACACAATCGCAGTAGTTCTCCCAGTGCTACCTTAGCCGATATAGCGGAACGTAAGGTACCAAAACATGGGAGCCGGGCAAACCCAACTATTGACCCAAGACATGATTTGGAGCTGATGCATATAATGCTATAAGTTCGGGGTGCCGCACTGTCGAAAGTGTTCGGACTTTTCGTGTCGTGTTATGGGGTACACTGAAGCCCCTGGCGCACTGGTCATACCAGAATGTACGAGTGGCATTTGTCGTAAATAAGTAGACAAGGAAAAAAGGAAATGCAATAATAGGCTAACGCTATTCATTGTTATTTAAATAATACATCAAAGTGTACGTATACAACTAGTGCAATAAGCAAAAAATAGGACTATTTGACATGTCCTATCCAAGGGCAAGCTGCGTATGGGTATGTAAAAACAGGTACATCGATCGTTATCAAAGACCACCTGGGAATTCCCTTGTACGTCAGAGCTTCTTGCTTCCTTGGTATTTCCTTCCCGTAATGGGTCCAACAATCAGACTGCCGGAAAGGGCTTCTAGAGAGTAAGGTCCTGAAAGAGAGAAAATGATAAAGGTATACGGCCCCTGGGGCGGTTGAGCCGCATTGTGGGACGTGCCGTAGTCGTGCCTCTGCCTATGCCCATGGTATCTTGAGTGCATAGTTATGAACGCGCGGCGCAAATTTCGCCGCTTGACTGGGACTAGGACGGACGCCGAATTGCTAGGCGAGCTCAAAACGTGCCTGGCGATCCTCCTGCGGGGTACTCCAGACTCGCTTGAAGGTGTCCGGGGTCTTTTTCGCCGAATTGGCGGTTTGCCTAATAAGGCCGCTTTGCGCTTCTGCTGCGAGGGCCGCAGTGTGCTCCTCCATGCGGAGCGAGCATTTTGTGTTTCCATTAACTGTTATAACCCCGCGTGGTCCTGGCATTTTGAGTTTGAGGCATGCATAATGTGGTACCGCATTGAATCTGGCAAATGTGGTTCGTCCGAGCAGTGCATGATAGCCGCTGCGAAAGGGGACGATATCGAAGATTAACTCCTCGCTCCGGAAGTTGTCCGGAGATCCGAAGACCACTTCCAGTGTTATTGAGCCCGTGCAACAGGCCTCTACACCTGGGATGACACATTTAAAGGTAGTTTTGGTGGGTTTGATCCTCGAGGGGTCTATGCCCATTTTGCGCACTGTATCCTGATAGAGCAGGTTCAGGCTGCTGCCACCGTCCATAAGGACTCGAGTGAGGTGAAATCCGTCAATGATGGGGTCAAGGACCAATGCGGCAGAACCGCCATGACGGATACTAGTGGGGTGGTCCCTGCGATCGAAGGTGATCGGACAAGAGGACCATGGGTTGAACTTTGGGGCGACTGGCTCCAATGCATAGACGTCCCTCAGTGCGCGTTTCTGTTCCCACTTGGGGATATGGGTTGCGTATATCATGTTTACCGTTTTCACTTGGGGAGGAAATTTCTTCTGTCCTCCTTTGTTCGATGGCCGGGGCTCCTCCTCATCGTCGCTATGCAGCCCCTTTTCCTTGTTTTCAGTATTCAACTTGCCGGCCTATTTGAACACCCAGCATTCTCTGTTGGTGTGGTTGACTGGCTTATCTGGGGCGCCGTGAATTTGGCACGAGCGATCGAGTATGCGGTCCAAACTAGACGGGCCCGGATTGCTTCTTTTGAACGGCTTTTTTCGCTGACCGGATTTAGAGCCACTGAATCCGGCATTGACTGCCGTGTCTTCGGTGTTGTCGCCGTTGTTGCGGCGCTTGTGTCTGTTGCGACGTGGTGTGCCGTTAGTATCTTTGGCATCTGAATTGCCAGGATTTCTTGATGTGTTGTTGCTGCGTGCCAGCCAGCTGTCCTCGCCCGTGCAAAAGCGGGTCATGAGTGTCGTGAGGGCTGCCATGGACTTCGGCTTCTCTTGGCCGAGGTGTCTGGCGAGCCACTCGTCATGGATGTTATGTTTAAATGCCGCTAAGGCCTCGGCATCCGGACAATCAACAATTTGGTTCTTTTTAGTTAGGAACCGAGTCCAGAATTTCCTGGCCGATTCCCCTGGCTATTGGGTTATGTGGCTCAAGTCATCAGCATCCGGTGGTCGCACATAAGTGCACTGGAAGTTGTCAAGGAATGCACCTTCCAAATTCTCCCAACTGCCAATGAAGTTTGCTGGCAGGCTATTCAGCCAATGCTGAGCTGGTCCTTTGAGTTTTAGTGGGAGGTACTTGATGGCATGTAGATCGTCACCGCGGGCCATGTGGATGTGGAGGAGGAAATCCTCGATCCATACCGCGTGGTCTGTTGTACCATCATATGACTCAATGTTCACGGGTTTAAATCCTTCTGGGAATTCGTGATCCATCACTTCATCAGTGAAGCATAGGGGGTGTGCGGCGCCTCTGTGCCGGGCTATGTCACGACGCAGTTCATACGAGTCTTGTCTGCTGTATTCGGCCCGGCCGGATTTGCTTTTAGTGTATCCGGCGTGACGATCATCGTCACGCGTTGGGGCGCGCCCCCGTGATCTGTAGATCGATCTTGTATGTCCTGCTTTGTTTTCCAATACGTCTCGTAGGTCCCGCATGTTGCCCCGGGCCTTGGTGTTTTTGTTTGAATGGCAACGGGGTGCGGGCTGAACCTCGGGCTGATATGCCGCTCTGTCTCGGCCACGAGGTGGCCGATCAACTGCATCATACGCTGGTAATGTAGGTTTTAATGCTTCCTCCTCGAGTTGGGGTAGCAACCTGCGCTTTGGTTAACTCTTGGTTGGGCATTCGAGTTCGTATTCCTCAGCCGCCAGGAACTCAGTCCATCTATCTGCTAGCAGATCTTGGTCAGCTTGAGGCTGCTGTTGCTTTTCTTCAGGCTTTTTGCTGTGGCTATAAGCCGGCGCTTAAAGTGCTCCTGTTCGACGGGATCCTCGGGCACGATAAATTCTTCGTCGCTGAGGCTCACCTCGTCTTCGGAGAGGGGCATGTAATTGTCATCCTCAGATTCTCTGCCAGCTGCCTGTTCCTTAGGGCTAGCTTGCCCGTCCTCCTACTCAAAGCCTGGCTGCAGGGGATTGTCTTCGTCTTCGGCATTATCTGCAGCGTTATTGTCTCTTGTGCCGGTATCGCTGCTTTTGCTATGGCGGGGTTTAGAGCGGCGCCACTGACGCCGGTGCCTGGGTTGCTTCTCGGAGGGATTATCCTCTGTTGCCTTATCACCATAGCCTTCTTTGGGGGTGTCCACCATGTATATATCATATGATGAGGTGGCAGTCCAGCGCCCTGTGGGCGGTGGTTCCTGTTCGTCTCCTGCATCGTCATCCATACCGTCGATGTCTTCGGAGCCGAAATCGAGCATGTCGGTTAAGTCATCGACAATGGCTATTAAGTGGGTGGTGGGTGGGGAACGAATTTCTTTGTCGTCCGCTTCCCACTCCAGCCGGACATAGTTCGGCCAAGGGTCTCCTGACAAGGAGAGAGACCTTAATGAATTTAGCACGTCGCCCAGGGGTGAGTGCTGAAAGATATCCGTGGAGGAAAACTCCATGATCGGTGCCCAATCAGATTCGATAGGCACGGACGCATGCGGTTCGGAGCCCGTGGCCGGGGACGAATCCAAGTGTCTGGCAGCACAGGTCTCATAGGGGGTGAAGTCAGCATTCGGCTCTATCGCTGCTGAGTGCGCGGCCTCCGTGGCGGGGTCTATCCACCCTTCCTTGGACGGCACGATCTGCCCCGGATAGAGGGCCGGAGTAGCCGCAGGTGTGATCTCCCAAACACTGTCCGACGGCAGAGCTAAGTCATGCTCGTCGTGACTGTGCGGCGCACCTGACATGGGCTCGAATCCGTCGAAGATCAAGTCTCCGCGGATGTCGGCAGTATAGTTCAAGCTTCCAAACCTGACCTGATGGCCTGGGGCGTAGCTTTCGATCTGCTCCAGATGGCCAAGTGAGTTGGCCCGCAGTACGAAGCTGCCGAATACGAAGATCTGTCCGGGGAGGAAAGCCTCACCCTGGATCGCATCATTGTCGATGATCGAAGGAGCCATCAAGCCTTTATTGCGACGGCATAGTGGAACTCTCAATGAAAGCACCAATGTCGGTGTCAAAACCGGCGGATCTCGGGTAGGGGGTCCCGAACTGTGCGTCTAAGGCGGATGGTAACAGGAGGCAGGGAAACAATGTTTACCCAGGCTCGGGCCCTCTCGACAGAGGTAATACCCTACTTCCTGCTTGATTGATCTTGATGATATGAGTATTACAAGAGTTGATCTACCACGAGATCGTAGAGGCTAAACCCTAGAAGCTAGCCTATGATTATGATTGTTGTTTCAGTCCACAGACTAAACCCTCCGGTTTATATAGACACCGGAGGGGGCTAGGGTTACACGGAGTCGGTTACAAGGGAGGAGATCTACAGATCCGAATTTCCAAGCTTGCCTTCCACGCCAAGGCCGAGTCCCACCCGGACACGGGACGAAGTCTTCAATCTTGCATCTTCATAATCCATCAGTCCGACCAAAGGATATTGTCCGGCTGTCCGAGGACCCCCTAATCCAGGAGTCCCTCATTGGTGATACGATACCGGGGCTCCTCCCCCAAGCTTGGAACAAGCCAAGGGGAGTGCCCACACCCGTGTACTCAAGTCGCCTTCTTCGTAGGTGGTGGTGCAATATTCTTGGCAATGATGCCTCTCAGAATGTGATTCTCCTCTTCGATCTTGTTAATTTGCTGCCTAAGATCCATAATTTCCTTGCGGAGCTTCCCTATGATAGTTAAAGCCCCGTCCACCCATGGATGCATCCTGGCTGCACAGGAAGACGCAACAGTCTTTTTCAAGTTATTGTAAGAGATAAATTTGGCATTGGGAGGTTTGACCGATACGGGCAGACTTGATTTCCTGAATTCCACATGCATGTCACGAGGTTGAGGCAGAGAAGTGACTTCTTAATCCTCCTCCATAGAGTCCATTCTTTTCAGGTCGGCTTTTATTTCTTCATCCGTCGCCACCCTTAGGGGTCAACTTCACCGTATGCTCTTCGATCCGCCGTGAGGTGGAGACACGACTCTCCCCGTATGATTCTTGCGAAGATATATTGCTCTAAATCTGCCACGGGAATAGCTCCAAACAAGAACATAGGATATTGTCGCAATACGTTGGTCAAAACCTCTAGGAGTTTATACAATGAATTATTACCGTGCAAAACAAGTAATCTGGGAGAAAACGGAGTCCAGACGGCGCACGAGGGCTCCACAAGCTCGGGAGGCGCTCCCCCAGGCTTGTGGCCTAATTGTGCGCTTTCCGGACTACTTATTATTTTCCTAATTTTTTAAATATTCTGAAGTGGAGTCAAATTGCTTTTATGGAACTTTTGGAGTCGGTTTACTTACCGTATCAGATGCCTATTCCGTTTTCAGGGTTCTGGAGCATTTCAAAAAGTTTCCTTTATGTACTCCTCCGGTGTTCTGGAATGAATAATATTAGTCTCAATACTTATAGGCGTACCTGAGATATATTGCTTAATTCTTTGCCCATTCACCACCCTCGGGTTGGTGCCTTCGGCATTGTTGACGTTGATAGCACCGGACTGATAAACTTCTTTGATAATGTAGGGTCCTTCCCATTTGGAGAGAAGTTTTCCTGCAAAAAATCTTAAATTAGAATTGTATAGCAAGACTTGGTCACCTACATTAAATTCTCGCATTTGTATTCTTTTGTCATGCCATCTTTTAACCTTTTCTTTAAACAGTTTAGCATTTTCATAAGCTTGGGTTCTCCAATTATCAAGTGAGCTAATATCCAACAACCTCTTTTCACCAGAAAGTTTAAAATCATAGTTGAGCTCTTTGATTGCCCAGTAAGATTTATGTTCCAATTCAAGAGGTAAACGACATGCTTATACATAAACCATTTTATATGGAGACATACCCATATGAATTTTATAAGCAGTTCTATAAGCCCATAGTGCATCATCTAGTTTCTTAGACCAATTCTTCCTAGATTTTTTGCCAGTCATTTGCAAGATCAACTTTATTTCCCTATTACTTAATTCTACTTGACCACTAGACTGAGGATGATAAGGAGATGCAATTCTATGGTTAACATCATATTTAGCAAGAAGTTTACGAAAAGCACCATGAATGAATTGTGAAACATCGTCTGTCATGAAATATCTAGATACTCCAAACCTCGGGAGAATAACTTCTTTAAGCATTTTAATGGAAGTGTTATAATCAACACTACTAGTTGGAATAGCTTATACCCACTTAGTAACATAATCAACAGCAACCAAAATATGTGTATACCCATTAGAGGAAGGAAAAGGTCCCATGTAATCAAATACCAAAACATCGAATGGCTCAATAACTGTCGGCGTTCTGGGAACGGGGGCCCCCAGACTTGCCTGCCTGCGGCCCACGGCGTGGCTTTCCTAGCACGCCAGTACGACCCATCTTCGTCAACGAGGCATTCAAGACCCTCGCGAGGGGCCAAGCCTCGCGAGGCGGACGACGCAAGACCTCCTCAGGAGCGGCCTCACCAGGCTGCCTCGCGACGAGCAGAGAAATCAAGGTGGGGCAAACCTCGCGAGGCTCTCGTGACGTGAGCCATGACGATCAAGACCAGGCGGGCGCCAGCGCGCGCAGCGTACTTGTTTCCTCTTTGGTGCTAAAGAGGCAAGCGCAGGCGCGGAGTACCGGGGCATCAAGCAAAGGTTTCCATATCAGTGCAACGAGACCAAGACCAGCAGGCCAGCAGGACGGAGGTCACCATGGAGCCTAAGAAGGCGTCATCACCAGAGCCCTTTGCAGGTGAAGACCGCTTTTGTCAAGATAGCTTGTACTAGCTGTCCCCTTTCAAATTGGCCGCCGTTGTTGGCTCCCTTCCCGCTCAATATTTGGGAAGAGGACCAGGGCCTATATAAGTAGAACTAGCCACCACAGTAGAGGCATCTGATCTTGAGCCAATCCTTAGCCACACACCGAACACAAGAACACCTCAACCTCGGGAGGCTGTTCTTCCCCTTGTACTGTTCTTCATCAGCCCAACAGGCAATCCACCACCACACTGGAGTAGGGTATTACACCACAATGGTGGCCCGAACCAGTATAAATCTTGTGTCTTTGTGTTACGAGTTCGTGGAGTTCATCCGCGAGATCCTAGTGAGTTAGGGCGTAGATCGGTAGGGAGGAAATCTCCGCGCATACCCCAGTGTTTGAACCTTGAGGGTTTTCCCGGAACTCGTGATCCGACATTTGGCATGCCAAGTAGGGGTGCACCGGAGCTTCCTTTCCGTCGTTCGCATCCAGTTGCTTCGTCTGCTCCATGGCTGACGCTCGCCGTGCTCGTGCCGAGCACCGGGCTGCCCTAGCCACCCGCGTCGCTCAGACGGCTCCCGTCGGTGGGCCACCTCGTCGTTCTCCGTCTCCCTCCGCCAACGCCACCACCGGTCCGGCGGGGAACGAGTAGCAAGCGTCCTCGCTGCACCCCTCGGTGCGGCGGGACGGCCCCACCGCCACTCCATCGCCGACCCGGCCGGTTCCTCGTCCCATGCTTGTCGCGCTCCCATGGACGCGCGGGCTGCGCTCCTCATGGCGCACGAGCTCCTGCGCCACCGCCCGGTCAACGACCTCTACGAGGACTGGCTCGACCGCATTGCCGAGCTTGTCCGCGCCGTAGGGGGCTCCCCTGTGCCGTCCCTCTCTCCGCCGGGCCCACCGCCAGCTTCAGGCGACGCAGCTCACGGAGCGCCTCCACCACCTCTGACCCAAGATGGCGCCTTGCTGCCAAGGCGTGCGGCTCCACGACATGATCCACCGTGTCCGGCGCCCGCGCATGAAGAAGGAAGCTGCCAAGAAGTTCCTCGACCGCAAGAGAACGCCCCGCCACTCCTCGCACCACCGCGCCAGGATCGTCTGCTGCGGCAGGCCCCCGCGCCACTTGCCGTGGCAGCGCATGGGCGCCAAGACCAAGCTCCGCCTCCAAGACGGGCCCCGGCGACCACGGCCGGCTGCCACGCCTTCACCCCCGAGCTGCGTACCGTCGCCTGGCCGGGCAAGTTCAAGCCAGATCTGCCTCCACGCTACAACGGCACTCTCGACCCCGCGGAGTTCCTGCAGCTCTACGAGCTGAGCATCAAGGCGGCCAACGGTGACGAGAAAGTCATGGGGAACTGGTTCCCTATGGCACTCAAAGACGGCGCCCGTTCGTGGCTCCTGAACCTGCCACAAGGCTCGATCTTCTCCTGGGACGAGATGCGCGACCGCTTCGTCGCCAACTTCCAGGGCACTCGCGACCGCCCGCCGGCCGCGGGTGACCTGCGCCGCATCAAGCAACAACCAGGAGAGACCCTCCAGAAGTACATCCAGCGCTTCAACAACACTCGCCTCAAGATCCCCAAGGTGACGGATGAGGCCATCATCTCCGCGTTCTCTAATGGTGTCCACGACATCAAGATGAAGGAAGAGATCGCTATCCACGAGGAGTTGTGCACATCTCAGGAGCTGTTCAACCTAGCAACCAAGTGCACAAGAGCTGAGGCAGGGCGCCTCTCCCTCCTCGAGCTGCCAGCCACAGGCCCGGAGGAGAAGAAGGCCAAGGCCAAGGACGTGAAGCGCAAGGAAGCAGCCGTGCTTGCAGCGGAGCCGGACACCAAGCGAGGCAGAGATCAGCCCGAGTCATCCAAGAGCAGCCGACCGTTCTGCGCCTTCCACAACCTGAACACCCACAACACCAGCGACTGTCAAGAGCTTAGAGCCATTCGAGAAGGACGCTTCGGTCGACGCCCCGAGCGCAGCGACCGGGGCTACGGCCGAGGAGGAGGACGTGGTGGCGGGCGCTGGGACGACCGTGGCCCGCGCCAGGAATGGCGCGACAGGCCTCGTGAGGACCGCTGGCAGGATCATCCTCGTGAGGGCGCCTGGAGGGACCAGCCTCTTGAGGATCGACCTCAGGGCAATGCCGGTCTTCCCCCGCTGCCGCCACCACCAAGAAGGAATGAAGACCACCATCAGGACGAGGGGGCTGGGGGCTTCCAGGAGCCGCGCGCTATCGTCTGCATCTTGGGCGGAGCTCGGGCCCCGGCCTCGCAACATATCTTCAAACAGTTTGCTCGTGAAGTGAATGCAGTCCTCCCCAAGCTTGAGGTCACGCGCCCACTCAGGTGGTCCCAATGAGCCATCACCTTCAACTCGGCAGACCAGCTCAAGTGCGCGGCCACCGCTAGTGTCCTCCCGATGCTTTGCTCACCAGTCATCAGCAACGTGCAAGTTACCAAGACCCTCATCGATGGCGACGTAGGGCTCAACGTCCTGTCCGTCGACAGGTTCGACAACCTCCAAGTGCCATATGACCAGCTTCAGCCTACCAAGCCTTTCTCAGGAGTGACCGACGGTTCCACCACACCGATAGGGCAGGTCCGCCTCCCTGTCACCTTCGGGGAACGCAAGAACTACCGCACCAAGCTCATCGACTTTGACGTCGCGCACATTCGCCTGCCATACAACTCCATCCTTGGGTATCCAGCCCTGGCCAAATTAATGGCGGTGACACACCACGGCTACAACGTCCTTAAGATGCCGGGAAGCGGTGGGATCGTCACAGTCCCGTGCGAAGAAAGAGACGCGGTGTGCTCCCTCGAGCGTGCTGTTCAAGCTGCGGTAATCGACGACCCTGACAGCAAGGGCGAGGGCCCTCCAGAGGCCATCCCCAATAAGAAGCAGATGCGCCGTGCCGGACCTCAGGAGGGTGGCGTCGCGGCTGGAACCTCGTCAGGATCAGCGCCCGCTCCAGGGGCGCCTCCCTCCATCGCATAGGAAGGCGCGCCCAGCGCCCTCCTCGGGCAGGGCTCGGGGGCTCTCTTATGGAGGGCCTCAGACCTTGCCAACATCATGAGGGAGGCGCTTGGGCACCACTTGGAGGCGTGCTTCGCGATAAGTTTCCCTCAGAAGAACACAGGGCAAGGAGCGCCCACCGCTCAGGAGTTCATCACCAAGACCACTCAGGAACTGCAAGACGCAAGGGCCATGCGTGGCGACCACCGCTCACGAGGCGCAGCTCCCCATCTAGGCGAGGATGTCGGGCTGTGCGTCTGCATCGACGCTCCAGGGCTCAACAGGGCCGCATCTCAGGAGCCTTTCTGGCCTTCGCGCGTGGGCCGTTGCGAGGGTCCACCACACAGCTATGTTCGCATGCCTTTCAGCCTGCCGAGCGTGTCATCAGCCTATCAGCGCAACCTGCAGCGTGTCCTGGCGGCACAGGAGGCCAGGCACCACGCCGTCCTGGCAGAGATGGAGACGGTCCTCAGGGAACCACCTGAGCCCCCGGAGCCTCCCGAGGCTCAGGGCCCCAGTGGCTCGTGAGGAGCAATTCCTTCGCCGCATATCTTCAGCTACCCCGACATCTCTGCATCAACAGAACCAGGTAACATTTTCCAAGTTCATTCAGCTGGGAGCGCCCCTCGGGCTGCATCATTCCCAGGCCACGTGGGTCCGTCCCTGTGGCATGTATCCCTTTCGCTTATGTCCTTAGCTTACCTTGCTGGGGGCGCCCCCTCGGGCTGCATCGTCCCCTAGCCGCTCAGGCATGACCCAGTGGCATGTATCTTTCCGCATTCACCCAAGCTGATTTGCCTTCCATGCCTAATCTACCTGTGATTATCACCTGCTCGATTGCCACCTGCCACGGGTCCGCCCATCTCTCATGCAATTCACTTGCGCGTTAAAAGGGGGGCTCCTGAGCATCGCGACTCAGGAGTTCTTACTGGCTCTCCAGCCCTCACCCCCTGGTCTTGACCACGGCATCGCGACCTGGCATACCAGTGGCGGCTGAGCTCGCTCGAGGGCCGGGACCTGAGGATGCAGAGCACTTATACCCAACCGTCTCGCAGGAACACACAGCTATCAAAGACCCAAGACCAGGCGCAACCTGCCTTGAGGTAGGGCCTCGTGAGTCCCGCCCTGGCTCACGAGTGCCCAGATACACCTCGCAGCCCTGCCGTGCAAGCCACGTGTCAGGGCGGGGCTGTACACGCCCCGGGGGCTCTCCTCAGAGGGAGCCCCCCTCCCACGCACAAGTGGAAGCACCATGCTCCGCGCTGCCATCAACACTGCCGAGGAGCGGCTATGCCCGTGCACAAGCGGAAGCACTACGCTCCGCGCTGGTGATAAACAACTCAGGGCGGCTTCACGGTTGTACCAACCTCAGGGAGCCCTGGAGCTCAGCGTCCGGCCTCACCGCAACGCCTCCCCTCGGGAGAGCCGCGCGAGGGGGCTGGACGCGAGGGCTGCGTTCGGGTAACGCCCAAGCGTACGCCACCCAACCAGGTCTCCCGGGCCTCGGGTTGTGCTCGGGTCACACCCAAGCGCACGCCGCCCAAACAGGTCTCCCGGACCTGGTCGTCGCATGCCCCTCCCAAGGCCTCGGCGAGGGCAGGTATGGAAATTGTTTGCGCGTCAAGGGGGACTCCTGGGCATCGCGACTCAGTAGCCTAACTGGTCACGTAGCCCCTCACTCCTTGGTCCGTCCTGGTCTCCGGTCGGCCCAATGGCTGTTGAGGTATGCGCGGGGCCGGGCTCTGCCGACATAGAACATTAATCTATCCTCGCGTACTCTTCCTGTAAGCTATTTGCGCGTCAAGGGGGACTCCTGAGCATCGCGACTCAGGAGCCTAACTGGTCACGTAGCCCCTCACTCCTTGGTCCGTCCTGGTCTCCGGTCGGCCCAACGGCGGTCGAGGTATGCGCGGGGCCGGGCTCTGCCGACGCAGAACACAAAGAAGATAGGAAGAAAATCGCAAAATCCCGAAGCAAATATTAAAAGACATATTGTTTTCACAATATCAAACGCAAGTTTAACGCCTCCACGAGGCCTGATACATGATTGCAGGAATAAAAAAGGAAAGGAGCCGCAGGTCACCCCTGAACACCATCGATGCCCGAGGGCGGCTCTCCTCCTTTGGTGGCGTCGCCCCCGGACAAGGGCGCAGAAGCAAAGCCACGGAACTTCTTCAGCAGGGCCTCCACTTGACCTTGCACGGCTGCGGCGGCAGCTATGCAGTGTTCATCAGCCACAGGCTCCAGCAGCTCATCAAGACAAGCGCTGGGGTCACAAATGTGCAAGTGGCTGAAGACGCGAGTCAACGCAGCTGAAGAAAGAACACGAGCATCCGCCTCTGCCATGGGACAAACGCCCTCCACAACTTCCTCGAGCGCCTCCACCAAGAAGGGAAGCAGCTGGGTAGGGCCGTCCACATCGGTGGCTAGCGGCCTCTCCAAACCGTTCTCGTAGAGCGTCTTCAGTGCCACACGAGACCTTTCCTCGAGATCAGCGAAGGTCGCGCGGTCCTCAGCCAGGACCTTCGCCTTGGCGTCAAGATCGGCCTCCTTCGCCTCCAGCTCCCGCTCCAGCTCCTCCAGCCGGCTGTGCTCAGCAGCCTGCGTCTTCTCCAGCTCCTCCAACTCGGCGTCTGATAACCCACAAGTATAGGGGATCACAACAGTTTTCGAGGGTAGAGTATTCAACCCAAATTTATTGATTCGACACAAGGGGAGCCAAAGAATATTCTCAAGTATTAGTAGTTGAGTTGTCAATTCAACCACACCTGGATAACTTAGTATCTGCAGCAAAGTATTTAGTAGCAAAGTAGTATGGAAGTAACGGTAACGGTAGCAAAAGTAGTATTTTTGGGTTTTGTAGTGATTGTAACAGTAGCAACGGAAAAGGAAATAAGCGGAGAACAATATGTGAAAAGCTCGTAGGCATTGGATCGGTGATGTGGAATTATGCCGGATGTGGTTCATCATGTAACAGTCATAACATAGGGTGACACAGAACTAGCTCCAATTCATCAATGTAATGTAGGCATGTATTCCGAATATAGTCATACGTGCTTATGGAAAAGAACTTGCATGACATCTTTTGTCCTACCCTCCCGTGGCAGCAGGGTCCTAATGGAAACTAAGGGATATTAAGGCCTCCTTTTAATAGAGTACCGGACCAAAGCATTAACACATAGTGAATACACATGAACTCCTCAAACTACGGTCATCACCGGGAGTGGTCCCGATTATTGTCACTTCGGGGTTGCTGGATCATAACACATAGTAGGTGACTATAGACTTGCAAGATAGGATCAAGAACTCACATATATTCATGAAAACATAATAGGTTCAGATCTGAAATCATGCCACTCGGGCCCTAGTGACAAGCATTAAGCATAGCAAAGTCATAGCAACATCAATCTCAGAACATAGTGCATACTAGGGATCAAACCCTAACAAATCTAACTCGATTACATGATAAATCTCATCCAACCCATCACCATCTAGCAAGCCTACGATGGAATTACTCACGCACGGCGGTGAGCATCACGAAATTGGTGATGGAGGATGGTTGATGATGACGACAGCGACGGATTCCCCTCTCCGGAGCCCCGAACGGACTCCAGATCAGCCCTCCCGAGAGGTTTTAGGGCTTGGCGGCGGCTCCGTATCGTAAAACGCGATGAATCCTTCTCTCTGATTTTTTTCTCCCCGAACACGAATATATGCAGTTGGAGTTGAGGTCGGTGGAGCAACAGGGGGCCCACGAGGCAGGGGGCGCGCCCCCACCCTCGTGGACAGGTGGAGGCCCCCTGACGTGGATTCTTCTTCCAGTATTTTTAATATTTTCCAAAAATAAGTTCCGTGGAGTTTCAGGTCATTCCGAGAACTTTTGTTTCTGCACATAAATAACACCGTGGCAATCTGCTGAAAACATCGTCAGTCCGGGTTAGTTCCTTTCAAATCATGCAAGTTAGGGTCCAAAACAAGGGCAAAAGTGTTTGGAAAAGTAGATACGACGGAGACGTATCAACTCCCCCAAGCTTAAACCTTTGCTTGTCCTCAAGCAATTCAGTTGATAAACTGAAAGTGATAAAGAAAAACTTTTACAAACTCTGTTTGCTCTTGTTGTTGTAAATATGTAATGCCATCATTCAAGTTTTCAGCAAAGATTATGAACTAACCATATTCACAATAACTCTTAGGTCTCATGTTTACTCATGGCAATGGCATAATCAACTAGCGAGCAATAATAATAAATCTCGGATGACAACACTTTCTCAAAACAATCATAATATGATATAACAAGATGGTATCTCGCTAGCCCTTTCTGAGACCGCAAAACATAAATGCAGAGCACCTTTAAAGACCAAGGACTGATTAAACATTGTAATTCATGGTAAAAGAGATTCAGTCATAGTCATACCCAATATAAGTTAATAGTAATGGATGCAAATGACAGCGGTGCTCTCCAGCTGATGCTTTTTAATAAGAGGGTGATGACTCAACATAAAAGTAAATAGATAGGCCCTTCGCAGAGGGAAGCATGGATTTGTAGAGGTGCCAGAGCTCGGTTTTTAAAGCAGAGATAAATAATAATTTGGGCGGCATACTTTCATTGTCAACATAACAACCGAGAGATGGCGATATCTTCCATGCTACACACATTATAGGCGGTTCCCAAACAGAATGGTAAAGTTTATACTCCCCCTCCACCAACAAGCATCAATCCATGGCTTGCTCGAAACAACGAGTGCCTCCAACTAAGAACAGTCCCAGGGGGAGTTTTGTTTGGAATAATTTTGATTTGATTTGCATAAAGCATGGGACTGGGCATCCCGGTGACCAGCCATTTTCTCGTGAGTGAGGAGCGGAGTCCACTCCTCTTGAGAATAACCCGCCTAGCATGGAAGATACGGACATCCCTAGTTGATACATGAGCTATTCGAGCATACAAAACAGAATTTCATTTGAAGGTTTAGAGTTTGGAACATACATATTTACTTGGAACGGCAGGTAGATACCGCATATAGGAAGGTATAGTGGACTCATATGGAATAACTTTGGGGTTTAAGGAATTGGATGCACAAGCAGTATTCCTGCTTAGTACAAGTGAAGGCTAGCAAAAGACTGGGAAGCGACCAACTAGAGAGCGACAATAGTCATGAACATGCACTAAAATTAAAACATCGAGTACAAGCATGAGTAGGATATAATCCACCATGAACATAAATATCGTGAAGGCTATGTTGATTTGTTTCAACTACATGTGTGAACATGTGCCAAGTCGAGTCACTTAAATCATTCAAAGGAGGATGCCACCCTATCATACCGCATCACAACCATTTTAATAGCATGTTGGCATGCAAGGTAAACCATTATAAACTCCTAGCTAATTAAGCATGGCATAAGTAACTATAATCTCTAATTGTCATTGCAAACATGTTCATTCATAATAGGCTGAATCAGGAACGATGAACTAATCATATTTACAAAAACAAGAGAGGTCGAGTTCATACCAGTTTCTCCCATCTCAATCAGTCCATCATATATTGTCATAATTGCCTTTCACTTGCATGACCGAACGATGTGAATAATAATTAGAGTGCACGTGCATTGGACTAAGCTAGAATCTGCGAGCATTCGATAAGTAGGAGAAGACAAGGCAATATGGACTCTTGGTTAAAACAACAATAATGCGTATAAGAGCCGCTTCAACAATTTAATCATGGTCTTCTCCCTATCAACCCTTGAAGAAAAGAAAAGAAATAAAAGCTATTTACATGGGAAAGCTCCCAACAACCAAAAGAAGAACGGGAAATATTTTTGGGTTTTCTTTTAATTATTACTACTACAGCAGGAAAAGTAAATTAGCTAAAGCTACACTAATTTTTTCGGTTTTCTTAAGGTTTATTAAACCCACAAGAAGAAAGCAAGAAAAAGGAAAATAAACTAGCATGGATATTACAGTGAAAGAGTATGAGCACCGACAACTAGCAATGAGTGTGTGAACATGAATGTAATGTCGGTGAGAAATAGGTACTCCCCCAAGCTTAGGCTTTTGGCCTAAGTTGGTTTATTGCCACGGATGGCCTGGCGGATATCCAAAGTTATAACCGGGGTCGTACTGAGATGCAGCGGCTATTGCCTCCTGAGCTGCAGCATGGCGGCGAGCTGCCTCCGCCCTCCTCTCGTACTCATCTGCCTCCTCCCCGGTAATAACACGCTTCCTTTTGCCTGATAATCAAAGAAGGCAGGAGCAGGGAGAGTAATATGGATAGCACGACGTCTGTCAAAGATTAAGAGATACTAGAGGGACAGCTCGTTCCTCTCAAGAAAATGATGATGAACCATGGCATTATAATCTAAATAAACATTAGGCAGCTCAACATCATACTCACGTATAGGTACCTCAAGAGAATTAGCTAGGCGGGTTGCATAAATTCCTCCAAAGAAATCTCCATTAATTTTATTATTATGCAACCTACGTGCAACAATAGCTCCCAAATTATAAGATTTATCTCCTAACACAGCACTCCTAAGAATACTGAGGTCAGGGACACACATGTGACATGCTTCATCCTTACCATTTATGCACCTACCTATGAAGAGAGCAAAATAATGTATAGCAGGAAAATGAATACTCCCTATGGTAGCTTGTGTTATGTCTCTAGATTCACCCACAGTTATACTGGCAAGAAAATCTCTAAATTCAGATTTGCGAGGTTCAAGAGGACTACCCCATTGTGGAAGTTTGCAAGCAGTGGTAAAATCCTCTAAATCCATGGTATAAGAATTTTCATAAAGATCAAACAGGACAGTTTGAGAATTGCGTGAAGATGAATATTCAAACCTCCTCACAAAGGAACTAGTGAGATAGTGGTACTGGTGGCACTTTTCTTCCTTGAAGCTCACAAGATCGGCGTTACACAAATATGCGTTAAATTCTTCCTTGATTTCTGCTCGATCCATAAAGTCTTCTGAAGGCCATTCACAAGGCCGCACTGGGGCGTCCCTTGGTGGTTCATCATCAGCATCACGCATTGCAAGCCTGGGTCCTTGCTTCCTTGAAGGACCACCTTGGTACATTTTCCTAAACATATTTCTTCCTCTGCAAAATTTCTGAAATTTTTAGTAACTTCAAATAAAAGTGCACCAAGCTCAACAAAATTGATAGCAACTACTCCTACAAGTGCCTAGAGACTATATCATGCATCCGAACTACTTGGAACCATATAAATTTGACATGCAAGCTCAAGAACATGGTCACCTAGGCAGCACAAATTTGCAATGAATAAAGCACTAGAACAAAAACTAATTGGACCAATGGAGGAGTCACATACCAAGGAATAATCCCCCAAAGCAGTTTTGTGAGAGGTGCTTTGAGCAAGGATATCGAAAATCGCAGCAAAATGAGCTAGAACTCGTGCTTGAGCTGGATGGTGATTTTTTTGGGAGGAAGAAGTGTGTGGGTGCAAGAATAAGTGGAGGGGAGCCACCATGGGCCCACGAGGCAGGGGGCGCGCCCTGGACCCTCGTGGCCAGGTGGTTGCTCCCCCTGCTATGTTCTCAGTGCCAGATATTCTCAAATATTCCAGAAAAAATTATATTTCAATTTCGGGGCATTTGGAGAACTTTTATTTTCGGGGTATTTTTATATTGCACGGATAAATCAGAAAACAGATAGAAAAAAATACTATTTTTACTTTATTTCAACTAAACAACAAAAAGTAAAAGTGGGGTACAGAAGGTTGTGCTTTCTAACTTCATCCATCTCATGCTTATCAAAAGGAATCCACTAACAAGGTTGATCAGGTCTTGTTAACAAACTCATTCCGAATCGCATGAAACCGGAGAAATTTCGAATAACACTATGTTACCTCAACCGGGCAAAAGTGTTTGGAAAAGTAGATACGACGGAGACGTATCAGCGTCACGGTTCTTGATGGCGTCCTCCCGGGCCCTCATCTCCTCTTCCTTCACCTAGCGGCCGCGCGCTTCTTCCGCGTGTTCATCGCGCAGACGCTTCAGCTCGTCCTCCAGCTCTTGGCAGCGGCCGCGGGCGGCCTCGGTGTTCTTCAGTGCCGCGTCACGATCGGCCACGGCTTTGGCGGTGCTCTGCTTCTCCTTCTCGGAGGACGCCGCGGCCTGGCTCACTATTGCTCGGACCGCCGAGTCAGAGTGAAGCCAGCTGGAGGCCAGTTCCAGGCGCCCGGCTACCAGACGCGGGTATGCGCCCAGAAGATCTTCCCGCAGCTGTGCCATCTCTAAAAGAACGCGCTCCAGGGCGGTGGAGGAAGCAGAAGAACCTGGAAGTAATGGCATGATAGAAGGAGGAATCGACATCGTCGCCAGAGCCTGGGAGATCAAGGGCTCCTGAGCCCTTGGCACCTCATCAGCCGAGCCAGGCGCTGGCACTTCCAGAGCCAGCGGGGCCACGGGGGCTGACTCCTCCCGACGTTGCTCCTCTCGGCCTCGCGAGGGTGACCGGGCCGGGGAGGTGCGAGTGCAGCCACCTCCTTTCTCCGACGAGGGGGGCACGGCCGCCGTGTCCTCCTTCCGTTTCTTCGCCGAAGGACCCGGCCTGATCAACCAAGGGTGAACGTCAGGAAATAGCAAGTACGAGCAGGAAAAGGACGAAACTTGAACACTTACTGATCCACCGCAGCGTATTCCACCCTCTGCTTGGGAAGCTTGAAGCCTGAAAGCCTCGAAGCCTGAGGTGTGAGCGCGCGGACTCTAGGAGCAGAAGACGGCGCAGCGGAAGGGCCAGAGGCAGCTCCGGGCGGCGTCAAGGCAGAGGCAGCATCCCGAGGAATCAGCGACGACTTGCTCCTTATCGGGACGACGGGCAGCTCTCCCTCCTCCTGGCAGGCATCGACCTCGGCGTCATCAGGAAGGGCGCGGAGGATTTCAGCCTTGCTCAAGGGGGAGTTTTCCCCCATCTCCTTGAGGGTCGCCTCCGAGTCCTCCTCCTCTTCTTTCCCCCCGTGGGCCTCGTCAGAAGATAGCTCCACCGGCTTCGGCGCCGCGGGGGCTCCGGAGAGCGCAGGCGGCACCAGCCCGCGCGCGTCAAAGGTCGGCCTGGAGGCCATGAGCGGCTCCCAGTCCTTGCACTGGAACAAGGGAGTAAAGGCGCTCGGCGGGTACTCCTGGTTGTCCCCAACCAGGAGGCGCAGGACAGCAGCCAGTTCATCGTCAGGAGGGCCCCCGGCTTCAGGCGGGTCTCGTCTCCTTCATCTCCAAGCTTCCACAAGGGGCGCACACGCGCCTGGAGCGGGGCGACGTGCAACAGCAGGAATTCCCTCAGGAGCATGCCCCCTGTGACCTTCGCCGCCTTCGCGTTACCCGGCTTCAGGTCGGTCTGAATCTGCGCCAACACCGACGACGCCTGCTCGTCAGCGAGCTCTGCGCAGGGCCACCCCTTGTTAAACTGGGGTGCCTCCGTTGGCAATGCCAAGCGCGGGTGGACGTACTTGGCGTCCATCATGACCCATTTGGCCCGGATGTTGTCGGCTCTCTTCCCGGTGTTTGAGATCGAGTTGGCCTTGCCGGAAGCGACAAAATTGGCGCACCCGGAGACGTGTCCATCACTGATGCGAAGGAAGAAGAGGTGGCGCAGAAGAGCCACGGACGGCATCCCGCCCAGATACGCCTCACAATAGTAGGCGAAGATGGACAGGAGGAGGATAGAGTTGGGATGGAGATGCAACGCTTGCAGCCCGTAATGGTCGAGGACCTCATAAAAGAAATCGGAGAAGGGAGGAACCAACCCGGCAGTGATGCTGCTCGAGAAGAAGGGGAAGAAGGTGCTTCCCTCAGGCTCTGGCACGTCGGAGGCAAGCCGGAGCTCCGTCTTCCCCCATTCATTGCTCTCCCCCGCCGTCAGCCCGCGCGTGGAGGCGAGGCTCTTCTCTGTGACGTTGGGCGCTTCAAGAGCTGGCTCATACCAAGACGGCGCCGAGGAGGGCTTGGCCTTGCGCAACGCCATTAGTAGCAGATGCGAAGTGAGATTGGAGCAGATCTGGAGGTATCGGTGGTGAGGGGTGAGAAAGGGGATCTGAGGCAAGGCGAAGGGGAACAGTGAAGGCGAGCGCTGTCTGCGCCAGCCTTTTCTCAAGTCAAGCAGTTGCCGAGGCAGCATGGGGAACCGGAGACGCCCACGTCCAATCAACCGCCACGCGTCGACCAAGGCCCCAGGCTTTTGGGGCCCGTGGCGCTACGCGCTTGACCTTTGGCTTCCCCTCGAAGCCAAGCCCGGGCACGCCTTGGGCCCGGGGGCTACTGTCGGTGTTCTGGGAACGGGGGCCCCCAGACTTGCCTGCCTGCGGCCCACGGCGTGGCTTTGCTAGCAGGCCAGCACGGCCCATCTTCGTCAACGAGGCATTCAAGACCCTCGGGAGGGGCCAAGCCTCGCGAGGCGGACGACGCAAGACCTCCTCAGGAGCGGCCTCACCAGGCTGCCTCGCGAGGAGTAGAGAAATCAAGGCAGGGCAAACCTCACGAGGCTCTCGTGACGTGAGCCATGACGATCAAGACCAGGCGGGCGCTAGCACGCGCAGCGTCCTTGATTCCTCTTTGGTGCTAAAGAGGCAAGCGCAGGCGCAGAGTACCGAGGCATCAAGCAAAGGTTTCCATATCAGTGCAACGAGACCAAGACCAGCAGGCCAGCAGGAGGGAGGTCACCATGGAGCCCAAGACGGCGTCATCACCAGAGCCCTTTGCAGGCGAAGACCGCTTTTGTCAGGATAGCTTGTACTAGCTGTCCCCTTTCAAATTGGCCGCCGTTGTTGGCTCCCTTCCCGCTCAATATTTGGGAAGAGGACCAGGGCCTATATAAGTAGAACTAGCCACCACAGTAGAGGCATCTGATCTTGAGCCAATCCTTAGCCACACACCAAACACAAGAACACCTCAACCTCGGGAGGCTGTTCTTCCCCTTGTATTGTTTTTCATCAGCCTAAGAGCCAATCCACCACCACACTAGAGTAGGGTATTACACCACAACGGTGGCCCAAACCAGTATAAATCTTGTGTCTTTGTGTTACGAGTTCGTGGAGTTTGTCCGCGAGATCCTAGTGAGTTAGGGCGTAGATCGGTAGGGAGGAAATCTCCGCGCGCACCCCAGTGTTCGAACCTGGAGGGTTTTGCCGGAACCCGTGATCCGACAATAACAATTGAATAATTCTTTGGCATTTCCTGACGTCTACCAATATTTCCAATTCTTTGACATTCATCGCAAGATAGAACAAACTTACGCGCATCTTTAAAAAGAGTAGGCCAATAAAAACCAGATTGTAATACCTTGTGTGCAGTTCTGTCTCCCTCATGGTGTCCTCCGTAAGCCTCAGAGTGACACTTCCATAGGATTTGTTCCTATTCATGCTTAGGTATACAATGTCTAATAATGCCATCTACTCCTTCTTTATATATGTGTGGATCATCCCAAAAGTAATGTCTTAAATCATAGAAAAATCTTTTCTTTTGTTGGTATGTGAAACTAGGTGGTATATATTTAGAAACAATTTAATTGGCATAGTCTGCATTCCAAGGAGTATTACGAGAAGCATTTATAACAGCTCATTGTTCATCGGGAATGTTATCATTAATAGGTAGTGGGACATCACGAATATTTTCTAACCTAAACAAGTTATAAGCTACTAGATTCTCAGGTCCCTTTCTATCAATAATTTGCAATTTAAATTCTTGTAAGAAAACAACCCACCTAATGAGTCTATGTTTAGCATCTTTCTTTTCCATAAGGTATTTAATAGCAGCATGATCGGTGCGAACAATTACTTTAGAATCAACAATGTAAGACCTGAATTTATCACAAGAAAACACAAATACTAAAAATTCTTTTTCAGTGGTACCATAATTTCTTTGAGCACTTTCTAGAGTTTTCCTAGCATAATGGACAACATTTAATTTCTTATCAACTCTTTGTCCTAGAACAACACCAAAAACATAGTCACTAACATCACACATAATTTCAAAAGGTAAGTTCCAATCAGGTGGTGAAAATGGGTGCAGAGATTAAGGTTTTCTTAAGTGTTTCAAAGGCTTCTACACAATCATCATCAAAAACAAATGGAACATCTTTTTGCAAGAGATTAGTAAGAGGCCTAGAGAATTTAGAGAAGTCTTCAATAAATCTCCTATAGAAACCAACATGACCAAGGAAACTTCTTATACCTTTGAAATCTTTAGGACATGGCATTTTCTCAATTGCATTAACTTTAGCTTTATCAACTTCAATAGCTCTTTCAGAAATTTATGTCCCAAGACAATACCTTCATTCACCATAAAGTGACGCATCTCGCAATTCAAGACATGATTAGTTTCTTCACATCTCTACAAAACTCGATCAAGGTTGCTTAAGCAATCATCAAAAGAAGTTATGTACACAGAATAATCATCCATGAAAGCCTCAGAAATATTTTAACAAAAGTCTGAGAATATAGCAGTCATACATCTTTGAAAGGTAGCAGGTGCATTGCATAAACCAACAGGCATACTTTTATAAGCAAAAGTACCAAAAGGGCATGTAAAAGTAGTTTTTTCTTGATCCTCTCGTGACACATGTATTTGGGAAAAATGAGAGTATCCATCTAGAAATGTGTATGCTTTGATAACCTTTCTACATTTGATCAATAAATGGTAGGGGGTAATGATCCTTCCTAGTGGCTTTGTTTAGTTTTATAAAATCAATTACCATCCTATAACTTGTTATAATTCTCTGTGGGATAAGTTCATTGTTGTCATTATGAATAACAATAATACCTCCCTTCTTAGCAACACAATGAACAAGACTTGCACATCTACTATCAGCTATAGGATAGATTATACCTGCTTCCCGGAGCTTTAATATTTCATTTCTTACCACTTCCTTCATCTTAGGATTTAACCTTCACTGATGATCAACCACTGGCTTAACATCAGGCTCCATATTAATCTTGTGTTGACATAGAGTGGGACTAATGCCCTAAGAGGAACTGCCTGACGAAGAGGAGACAGATACTCTACAGCTCGAGTCCGTTCTTGTTACAGATTCGGCTATTGTGGTTTACCACCCAACCAGTCTTGGTCAGGAGATCTCTGATGTTGTTGTTCTGGATTCTCTCAATATCTCCGCACCTGCTGTCTGCACTCAGAATGACACTTTGGAGAATATTTAGCCACAACTGGAGTTGCTTTCTCTGCCTGCGCCTGATATGCCTACTGAGACTGATGCACTTCTGCCTCCGTCTGAATCCTAAGTTGTAATGCTTCTGCACTTCAACTGTCTGCTATTGCCGCTCTCGGATGTGCAAGCAACACTACTCAAGTGCCCAAGCTTCGTAAAGGCAAAAGCCAGGCTCAAATTGACACTGCCACCCTTAGACGCAGCAACAGGTCGAATAAATATGATGGCTTTCGCACCAATTTGCTCACCGAGTCTCGGACCGTCAAGTCCAAAGTGAAGCCCCGCCTGCTGCCATCTGCTCTTTCCTACACTAAGGAGATGGATGAAAGTACAGTTAACACCCCTGATGAGACAGTGCCCCCTCCAACTCCAGTCAGCACCATGCAGAACATTGGTATGCAGCTCTGTGCTATTCCTGCTGAAGAGCTCACTGATGAGATCCTCTCCGACAGGAATGGTGGCTCGACTTCAGAGTCCACTTAAGCTATTTCCTTTTTATTATCCATGGTCCTTTTGCAAACTTGGAATGTACTTTGTTGGAACGTACACGGTTTAAACTTGCCCGACAAACATTTAGCTCTTATGAATGCGATCAACTCGTCAGGTTGCACGGTTATATGTATTCAGGAATCCAAAATGCAGACCTTTGACGCTAGTACGCTTAAAATGTTATGCCCACGACGTTTTGATTCTTTTGCGTTCGTACCATCGGTGGGAGCCTCGGGTGGCATCATCACGATTTGGTGTAGTAATGTTTTCGATGGCACGGTTTTCTTATCTGAACACTTCGCCCTAGGTGTTGAATTTTCCTCCCGGCAATCACCACATCGTTGGAAACTTGTGAATATCTATGGCCCTTGTCAAGGTGATGCACGGACATCCTTCACTGAATGGCTCTTTGATGTGAATATACCATCTACTGAAGATTGGCTCATTCTTGGAGATTTTAATTTTATAAGGTCACCAGAAAACCGCAACAAACCAGGTGGCGATGTCTATGATATGTTCACTTTCAACGATTTTATTAGGGACCAAAACCTCACTGAATTACCCATTAAAGGTAGAAACTACACCTGGTCCAATATGCAACAAAATCCTCTTCTTGAACAGCTTGACTGGTTTTTTACGACGCTTAATAGGACGATCACTTTTCCAAATACACTTGTCACTCCTCTGGGAAAACCAATCTCAGATCATATTCCTTGCAATGTAGTCATTCAAACTACCATTCCTAAATGCAAGTTGTTCTGTTTTGAAACATATTGGATTGCGCATCCCGGCTTTTTAGAAGTGGTAAGCACCGCTTGGAATAAACCCATCCGTCATGGAAAAAATAAAAATGCTGCATCCAGTCTATGTCAGAAACTTAAAAACCTCAGGCATGATCTCACCATCTGGAGCAAAAGCATCTCACGGTTGAAAATTGTAATTGAGAACACCAATAAAGCTCTCCTGGAACTGGATAATATTGCGGACAAACGTGACTTGACCATTCCCGAGGGGAATTTTCAACGCATTCTTCGATCTCATCTGCTTTGGCTCTTGCGATATCAAAAAGAGTATTGGAGGAAACGCTGCACCATACGTTGGATCAAATTTGGCGATGAGAACTCAAAATTCTTCCAAACAGTGGCCACGGAAAGATATAGAAAAAATTGCATCTCTAGTCTGAAAACTGATGATGGGTTACAGGTGGATGATCACTCCAGCAAAGAATCTCTTTTATTCGAAGCCTTCAAAAAATGCTTAGGCACAAAGAACACCTCTCAAATGAGATTCAATCTTTCCCGTATGCTTCGAGCAGAAGTGGATTTTGACAGCTTAACTGCGCCCTTCACGCGTAAAGAGATTGATGATGTCATCAAAGAAATGCCTCCTGATCGCGCTCCGGGCCCTGACGGCTTCAATGGCGCGTTCCTAAAAGCATGTTGGCCTATAATCAAGGAAGATTTCTATCTTGTTTGCGAGGAGTTCCACAGTCGCAATTTAAACCTTGAAAGCATAAATTATGGGTACATCACACTCATACCTAAAACCAGAGCTCCAGAAACTGTCAATGACTTTCGACCCATCACGTTGCTTAACTGTTGTCTCAAACTTATCACCAAAATTCTGCCCAACCGACTTCAAAAAGTGATCTTAAAAATTGTGCACAAAAACCAATATGGGTTTTTGAAGGGGACATCCATCCATGACTGCCTTGCATGGGTCTTCGAATACATACATCAGTGCCAAGCCTCTAAGCGTGAAATTATCCTCCTCAAGTTAGACTTTGCCAAGGCATTCGATACTGTGGAACATGATGCCATCATCCAAATTATGAGGAGCATGGGGTTCAATGATAAATGGATTTCCTAGACTACGAGCCTTTCATCTTCGGGTAAACCTTCTGTCCTGCTAAACGGGGTTCCGGGTAAGCAATTTTGGTGCAAACGCGGGGTGCGACAAGGGGACCCTCTCTCTCCCCTTATATTTGTTCTTGCCGCGGATTTACTTCAGACAGCTATCAATGAGGCCTTGGAGGACAATCGCCTGCAACTGCCTATTCCTTCCACCAACACGACCAACTTTCCTGTGATCCAATACGCCGACGATACAATCATTATCATGCCGGCGTGCGTCACTCAAGCGGCAATCATGAAAACAATTCTTACCGACTATGCTGCCTCTGTTGGACTACACATCAACTTCCATAAATCTACGTTGATACCCATCAACACTCTAGATGACAAGTGTCAGGACCTAGCTGCTGTCTTTGGGTGCGTCACGGCCTGCATGCCATTCACGTACCTAGGTCTCCTCCTTGGAACCACTAAACCATCGGTGCTGGATATGACTCCTTGGGTATGCAAAGCAGAAGGCAGGATCACGACGGATATGTCTCTCATGTCATACGCTAGGAAATTAGCTCTCATGAACTCACTAGTCACCTCACTGGCCATTTATCCCATGGGAGTGTTGTGTCTACCACCCAAAATTATTGAACAACTTGATAAAATCAGAAGACATGGACTTTGGAAGAAAAAAACCGAGACTGGTGACAAATCTAACTCTCTGGCAGCTTTGGACATGGTGTGTCGCCCAAAAAAGAATGGAGGCCTGGGAGTGCTCAATCTTAAAGTCCAAAATGATGCGATGTTACTTAAGATGCTCCACAAGTTCTATAACCAACTAGACACGCCTTGGGTGAAACTTATCTGGGACACCTACTACTCGGACATGTTCCCGCATGCAACGGCCCCTTGCGGCTCCTTCTGGTGGCGCGAACTTGTGAAACTCATGCCAATTTACCATGGGGTAACGGAAGTCTTGATAAGTGATCGTAGGACAACCCTGTTCTGGAAAGATGAATGGAATCAACATGTCCTCGGGGAAAATTTTCCTCGAGCGTTTTCCTACACCACCCTGGAAGATGCCTCGGTCCAAACAATGCTCACAATTTCAAATATATGTGAGGCGTTTCACCTACCCCTCTCTATACAGGCTCATGAAGAACTCCGAGCCCTCCAACATGATGTCAGCTCCATGACCCTTTCTGAAGGCAAAGACATATGGATCTGTACGTGGGGGCACAGCTCTTTAAGACCACAGACTATTATAAGTTCTTCTTCCATGAGGTAATTGCTCATGTAGCCTTTATATGGTTATGGTAAGCCAAAAGTGTTCCCAAGATCAAGGTTTTTGGGTGGTTCCTTCTGGTTGATCACCTTAATACTCGCAACATGCTGAAGCAAAGGCACTATAACATCGGGACTAATCTGGACTGCCTGCTCTGTGGTGAACATACTGAGGAAACGGTCGAGCACCTTTCCTTTCACTGCACGTTCAGTAAGCACTGCTGGCGTGAACTCAACATAACCTGGCTGGCTGCTGGAGACCGCTTGGATATGATGACCCACTTGAAAGCCAGATATCATCAAAAAATTCTCATGGATGTTTTCCTTGTGGCCGCTTGGACTCTCTGGAAAGAAAGAAACAACAACTATTGTCGGCAGGTGACACCCTCCTTCTCTACTTGGAGGGCCAGATACAAGGCTGATTTCTCCAACATTGCTCACAGATTGCCTGAGCACAAGAAACATCTGATCACTGACTTCCTAGACACCATAGCATAGTTTCCTCTTGAGCCACACTGTAAATCTTAGATCTTTTGTAGGCCCCCACCCCCACCCACTCTCAATGTAAAGCAGAATGATTTAATTTAATATATTTTTGCAGTAGGAGCCTATCCTACTGTCTAACCTTCAAAAAAAAACTAATGCCCTAAGATCATCAAGAGTATATCTAATAGAGGCACGATGCTTTCTCAGAGTTTTCAATAATCTCTTTTCTTCATGCTCTGAAAGGTTGGCACTAATAATAACAGGATATATCTTCTTTTCATCAAGGTAAGCATATTTCAATGTATCAGGCAATTGCTTAAGCTCAAACACGTGGTCACTCTTTGGTGGAAGAGGATCTCCAAGAGTTTGAATAGGAAAATTGTGTTTAATAATAGGTTGTTGTTTGAAGAATCTCTCATCTATTTCGTTTCTTTCATTCATATGCATATCATTTTCATGGTCTAGCAAATATTGTTCTAACAGATCAGTAGGAGGCACAACAATAGAAGCAGGACTAATAATTTCATCATTACTAGGCAATTCTTTATCACGAGGTTGTCTATGGAGTTTGGAGAAATTAAACTCATGAGATACATCACCAAAGTTAACACTGATAGTTTCCTTAGTGTAATCAATCTTAGCATTAACCGTATTCAGGAAAGGTCTACCAAATATAATGGGGCAAAAATCATCTTGTGGGGAACCAAGAACTAGAAAGTCAGTAGGGTATTTAATTTTCCCACACAAGATTTCGAGATCTATAACAATCCCAAGTGGTGAAATAGTATCTCTATTCACAAGTTTAATAGTAACATCAATGCCTTCTATCTTAGTAGGTGCAATATCATTCATAATTTCTTGATATAGGGTAAATGGAATAGCACTGACACTAGCACCCAAATCACATAAACCATGAGAACAATGATCTCCTATTTAATAGAGATAATAGGCATGCCAACAACAGGTCTATTTTTATCTTTAGGATCAGGGTTGGCAATTCTAGTACCTTCATCATAGAAATAAATAACATGTCCATCAATTTATCAACCAGGAGATGTTTAACCATAGTAACATTAGGTTCAACTTAAATTTGTTCAGAGGTGTAGGTGTTCTTATATAGCTTTTGTTGACCACAATTGAAACCTTAGCATGTTCTTTTATCCTTACAAGAAAAGGGGGTTTCTCAATATAAGCAGTAGGAATAACTGGATTAACACTATAAGTGATAATTTCTTCCTAGCTTTAGTAGGTTCTTCTACTTTCACTTAAATGGGGGGACGGCATTTAAACCACTTCTCCTTGGCGAGATCAAAATGAGTAGCAAATGATTCACAGAAAGAAGCTACTATCTCAAAGTCAAGTCCATACTTAGCGCCTGTTTGGCAGTCATCCAGCTCCGCGGAGCAGATGGAGCGACCCATGAGGCACTCTGAGAAAATAGGTTGCGGCCCGCTCCGCTCCGGTGCAGAGCTGCGGAGTGGAGAGCTGCCGAACAAGGCGTTAGTGCTAAATTTATGAAAAGCATTGGTATCCATAAAAGATTTAACACAATCAAACTCAAGCTTTATACCTGAATCTTTAACTTTGTCGAGTTCCCAATCTTCAGAGTTGCATTTAATTCTTTCCAAAAGACCTTCTGAATTCAGTAGTCTTCTTCATAAAAGAACCGGTACAAGAAGTATCGAGCATGTATTGATCATTACGAGAAAGCCGAGCATAAAATTTCTGCATAATAATTTCTCTTGAGAGCTCATGATTGGGGGCATGAATACATCATTGATTTAAGCATCCCCCAAGCTTGAGTGATACTTTCTCCTTCACGAGGCCAAAAATTATATATATAATTCCAATCACGATGAACCAGATGCATAGGATAAAACTTCTGATGAAATTTGAATCTCAATCGGTTCCAATCCTATATTCCAATATCATTACATAGCCTATACCATGTCAATTCTTTCCCCTGGAAAGATAAAGGAAAAACCTTTTTCTTAACTCTATCTTCGGATAAACCTGCAAGCTTAAACGATCCACAAATTGCATCCACACATATTGCATATTAGGATGCACAGTTCCATCTCCTGCATAAGGATTAGCTAGTAGTTTCTCTATCATACCCAAAGTAATTTCATAATAAATATTTTCAGTAGGTGCAGTAAGTTGAGGGAAACTCTTTGTGCTTCTGGTCGAGGTGAAGATGCCCCGAACAAGCCCCTCAAAGGATTACTTTCCATACTGACAAGTGACAGCAAATTTTAGCATGTAATATAAATATTTCCTTACCAAATTCCACTCACCAAAAGCGCTTCACTCCTGGATAACGGCGCCAGAAAAGAGTCTTGATGACCCACAAGTATCGGGGATCAATCGTAGTCCTTTCGATAAGTAAGAGTGTCAAACCCAACGAGGAGCAGATGGAAATGACAAGCGGTTTTCAGCAAGGTACTCTCTGCAAGCATTGAAATTATCAGTAACAAACAGTTGGTAGCAAGATAATTCATAACGGGTAACAAGTAACAAGTGTAAAAAAGTGCAGCAAGGTGGCCCAATCCTTTTTATAGCAAAGAACAAGCCTGGACAGACACTTATATAAAGCAAAGTGCTCCCGAGGACACATGGGAATTATCATCAAGTTAGTCTTCATCATGCTCATATGATTCACGTTTGTTATTTTGGTAATTTGATATGTGGGTGGACTGGTGCTTGGCTGCCGTCCTTACTTGGACAAGCCTCCCACTTATGATTAACCCCTCTCGCAAGCATCCGCAACTATGAAAGAAGAATAAAGATAAATCTAACCATATCATTAAACATGTCAATCCAATCAGCCCCTTAAGAAGGAATGCATAAACTAGGGTTTAAGCTTCTGTCACTCTCACAAACCATCATCATGGTGAAGTGTCATGTAGCCAATGTTCACATAACACCACTAGAGGAAAGACAACATACATCCCATCAAAATATCGAATGAATACCAAATTCACATGATTACTTATAACAAGACTTCTCCCATGTCCTCAGGAACAAAAGTAACTACTCACAAAGCATGTTCATGTTCATGATCAGAGGGGTATTGAATATCATTAAGGATCTGAACATGTAATCTTTCACGAAATAAACCAACTAGCATCAACCACAAGGAGTCACTACTGCAGGATACTGCTGACACGACACTACAATCAGAGACCCTTCGACGAAACTGTGTGCGATGCATTAATTGCAAACGGTGATGTAAAAACCCGTAAAAAAAGATGCAAAACATTTGCGATGGTGGATACATCAAACACAGCTCAGATTTTAGATGCGTGTGCGATGCAGGGCATACTTTAGATCCATACGAACTGTTTGCGATGAGACAGAACAACAGAAACGGGCAGCCGGATCAAGGTGTGTGCGATATATGACGTCATACAATTCACCCATATAAACTGTTGTGATGAGGCGTTACAACAGAAACGGGCAGCCAGATGAAGGTGTGCGTGATATACGACATACAGTTCACTCGGATGAACAATTTGTGATTAGGCAACACAACAGAAACGGTCAGCCCGATGAATGTGTGTGCCACAGACATACAGTTCACTCGGATGAACTGTTTGCGTTGAGTCAAGAGAACATAAATGGTTCAACTTAACAAGATGTGTGTGATACGCGGCAAACAGGTCTACAATCAGAAATGTGCGGCAAGACCGATAACAACACAGACGATTCTTGTTAACAAGCCGTGTGTGTTGTGAGCAAATGATTGCTGGTATACAATTGTGAGTGATTGATGAAAACATAACCGGCGGGTTCCATTGTTTAGTCCGCATGCGATGTGATTTGCTCCGTCCGCACAACATCTATGTACGCTCTGTCTAGAGAGCATCAACATGTATACTTAAAAAGACAGCATTGCTGTGACGCCCCCGATTTGACCATACACTAATCATACACGCAAATGTGTATGATCAAGATCAGGGACTCACGGGAAGATATCACAACACAACTCTAGACACAAATCAAAATAATACAAGCTTCATATTACAAGCCAGGGGCCTCGAGGGCCCGAATACAGAAGCTCGATACACAAGAGTCAGCGAAAGCAACAATATCTGAGTACAGACATAAGTTGAACAAGACTGCCTTAAGAAGGCTAGCACCAAAAGCAACACGAATGAAGAGGCGAGGCCTCCTGCCTGGGACCTCCTAACTACTCCTAGTCGTCGTCGGTCTCCAAGTAGCAGAATCCGTCAGTGGTGGCATCTAGCTCCAGGGATCCACCATCTGGTTGCAACAACTGGAAAGAAGGAAGAAAGGGGAAAAGGGGGTAGCAAAGTAACCGTGAGTACTCATCCAAAGTACTCGCAAGCATCAGATCTAAACAAAGTATGCAATGTTATCAAGTGGAAGGGTTGTATCTGTGGACGGAACTGCAGAATGCCAGAATAGAGGGGAAGGCCTAGCCTATCCAAGACTAGCATCTTCAAGCAGCTCCAAGCATCTTGCAGCATGTAGAAGAGTAAAGAATAGTAGTTTATAATTAACAAGCATGTTGTAGTGTTAATGCCCAGAGATCCTTCCTCGACTCCCTGTGAGAAAGCAATCCCGGGGCCACATATCCATCACATATCGAGTATCCATTTCTAGTTGTATAAGATCAGGATACAAGTCTGAACGTCCATTACCGAGGACATGGTATTCGAATATATATCTTCCCTGCAGGGGTGCACCACGTTACCCAACACGCTTGATCACTCTAGCCGGACACACCTTTCTGGGGTCAATGCCCGGCCTCGGAAGATCAACAGGTCGCAGCCCTACCTAGGCTCAGCAGAGAGGTCCCAGCCGGTCTACATCCTAAGCACTCCAGGGTCTGGGCCCATCGCCCGTTGCACTCGGGATCGTTGCGCGCAGGGCGCTACAGGCCACCTCCACTGGGGCGCCGACCAGGCCGTGCCGCAATGCTGAATTGGACGTCTGACAAAGCTTCGGCTGATACCACGACGTCAAGGCCCGTAACTATTCTCGCGTGGTGGTTAGTGCGTAAAGGCTAAAGGCCAATTCAGAAAAATACGCAATCCTGTTAGTGCATTATTAAAAAGAAGTGACGGCTGTCGGGACAAGTCCGGAGCTATCACCCCCTCCCGGTGATATCACTAAACAGCCAGCCGCCACCGTAACAACTCCTCGGGTGCTCTCCGGGCCCGCCCGACTATCACCAATGTCTCAAGTAAAGTCAAGGTAACCGTGTGTCCAAACATCAAGGGAAAAACATGAGGAATCACCCCCAGAGGATTCCACTCGATGTGATCATCAAGGTGAACGTAAGAGGATCCACCCTCGAGGTTCACACTTGAGGTGTTGCACGACAGAGCCGTATCAGGAATGGTGAAAGAGGAAATCACCCTCATTGACCACGACCGAATAGCTACACTACAGAGATCTTATCAGGAGTGATGTAAGAGGTTCCACCCTCGGCAGTCGATGGTAACCCTGCAGAGTCGAGCAACAAAAGGGGCGTCATGTGATGTGAGGTGTCAGGCTCTAGTCGTCGATCACGTTGATCGAGTCATCGATGATGAAGCAGGGGAAACAATTACAAGGAGGGGGTCACTGATGGATCACTAACCAACCTATACTAAGCAGTTTAGGATAAGCAGGTAGGTAACAATAGCAGATACAAAAGCAGGCTATGCATCAGAATAGGAGCAATCAATAACAGTAGCAAGATCTAATGCAAGCATGAGAGAATGGAATGGGCAATATCGGGATGATCAAAGGGGGGGGCTTGCCTGGAAGCTCCGCTGAAAGGGAAAAATGGTCGTCGTCGATGTAGTCGATCACAGCGGCATCAGCAGCGGTCTCGGGGTCTACCGGAGAGAAGAGGGGAAAGAAACAATAAATATAGAGCAAACAAGTGCAATACTATGCATGACAAGACAATAAGCAGCGCTAGGGCTGTACTAATGCAAGGCTATGCGGTACCGGGGAAGGGGGAAAACATCCGGGAAAGTTTTCCCGAGGTTTGGCATTTTCGGACAGAACCGAAGGGGGAAGGTTGGATGTTCGCTATGCTAGGGACGTGTGGCAGACGAACGGACCGCGCATTCTGATTTGTCTCGTCGTTCTGAGCAACTTTCATGTATAAAACTTTTCATCCAAGCTACGGATTATTTTCTATGAATTTTCAAAGATTTAAACAATTTTCTGAAAATTACAAGATTTATTTTAATTCGAAAATATATTAAGTGTAACTGCTATGGGTACATAGAGAGTGTACCCAGAGATGTGAAAGTGTGGCTGACAGTGCGGCCACACTGTTGAGTCAGCAGCTGACCCAGTCAACCTTATCCAAAAGAATAGTGTGCTAGGTCCACATGTCATAGACATTAGTTTTAACTAGTGGATTATTTTAAACAGAGGGTTAATTAAGTGGTGGGGTCCATATGTCAGGGACAGTAGTCATATTGGCCTAACTAATATGATTAGTGGGGGGTAGGCCTAAGTTAAATAACTAGTCGGCCGGCCCCACATGTCATAGGGCCAGCCCGGCCTCTCTGGCGGGACACGCACGGGCACCGGGCGCCGGCGGCCAGGACCAGCAGCGGCCAGCGACGGCGAGCGCTGGTGACGGTGGTGGCTAGTAGCGGCAGCAATAGTAGAGGAGCAGCGGCAGTAGCGGCAGCCGCGTGCGGCAGCAGCAGGCAGCATCGCGGGCGGGGGCGGGCGCACGGGGCGTAGCCCGGGCGTAGCTGGTGCGCGGACAAGCGGGGCCACGGGCGCGTGGGGGCGCGTCAACGATCGTGACGACCGCGACCGGCGACTGCGGCTCTGGTCAGAAGAACGGGTGGCGTGGACGACGGCCTATGCCGGTGAATCAAGGAGGGGGAGAGGGGGAGCAGCCGCGGGAGCTCACACGGGAGGTCAGGGCGCTACCGGGGCATGAGGAGCGTGGCGCCTGGACGCGGTCACGTGAAGACGGCGGCGAGCAGAGGGTTTGAGGGGAAACAGACGGGAGGGCTCACCAGCCCTGTAGATGTGCAAAGGCATGCTCGGGGAGGCGTCGGAGTTGCGGTTCCGGCGACGGAGCGTCAAGGCGGCCGGTGGCAGCGTCGAGGGACCTTCCAGATCCAGGACGGGGAGGAGGATGGGGACGACGAGGTCTGGCGGTGAGGTGGCCTCGGCGAGGGGCGTTGGCATGGTGGCAGGAACGGGGAGGCGTTCAGCGAGGTTCGGCGGGGTCGAACAGCGTCGGTACCACCAGGGCAGAGACGAGGGGCGTCGGGCGGAGGCGAGGGGGATATCTCGATCCAGATCGAGAGAGCGAGAGGGAGAGGTGGATCGGGGGGAGTAGGGTGTAGCAGGCTAGGGTTACTGGATTGGGAGCGGATAAGGAGGCAACGGGGTGGGCCGGCCTGTGGGGGTGGCCAACGGGGTTGAGGCCCGGTGGGGAAAGGGGGGTTCCTTTTCTCTAATTTTATTTCTTTTATTTTCTATTAAAAGTATATCTACTATTTTGGATGGAAACAAGGCATCAAATGATTTTTGTTGAAAGTGAAACTTAGCAAAATGGTTCAGGAACAACATTGTAGTGGTGCCTAAAAAGTTTCAGGGCTAAAGGAATTGTTCAAGCATTTTTAGAAATTGAAAAGGTCATTTAATAAGATGTTGGACCACTTTATAAATTTCCTAGGAATTTATTAGTAAGTCAGTTGAAGTTGGTTTCAACATGACAATGATCAGGGGAATTTGTAGGATTGCTCGAACATTTTAGTTTTCATGTTTGAGAAATTTGAATTTTGGACTTTAGTTTGAACTTGAATTTGGATTACGATTTGGATCAACCGAGGATTAGCAACAGTAAGAGTGGTGACGTCGCACCATTAACTTGGGATTACTGTAGCTTAATTATTCGAGCGTCACAATTCTCCTCCACTACAAGAAATCTCGTCCTGGGATTTTAGGAGGTAGAAGGAAACAAAACGGGGTATTCATCTCAAAGATGATCCTCGCGTTCCCAAGTGGCTTCATCTTTAGAATGATTTGACCACTGAACTTTCAGAATTTGATAGCCCTCACACGAGTACGACATTCAGCTTGAACGAGAACGCGGATCGGATGCTCTCGGTAAGAGAGATCATCGTGCAGGGGTTGAGCTTTATAAGCCATGGGGTTATTGCAATAAAACTTGCGACTCACGACATCGGCCATGACATTAGCCTTGCCAGGGGTATAAGGAATACCATAGTCATAGCATGTAAGTGTTTCCATACATCATTGTTGACGGAGATCCGGACCTAGCTGAGTAAACAAATACTCCAGACTTTGATGATCAGTGTAGATCTCGCAACAATTACCAAAAAGGAAATGCTGCCACAACTTCAGTGCAAATTTAACCGCAGCAAGTTCGAGGTCATGGTCTAGGTAGTTCTTCTGAAAAGATATCTTCGAATCCACAAACGACTGGAATGTTTTCAATTCTCACAAGAGGAGAAGCGCTTAACGTATTCAAGGAATAAATCCATGCTTCGACATTTCGAACAAGATGAGCATGGTAGCTTACATTCTCACTCGAAGGATGTAGTAGATGAAAGGTTTTAGTGGCGCAAATGATTGAAGAGGTATGTGTCTTCAACCATTCCATTCCCAGAATGAGGTCAATATTGGAAGACTTCAAAACAATGGGGGAAACATGGAATTCCAACCCTTCAAGTTCAACGGGGACGTTGTGACTAACCATGGTGGTTCGACATTGGCCTGCAGAATGCAGCTTGGAATTCCGGCCAATTGATGGCAGTTCCAACAGGTAAGGAACGACTATGGCTGCCCCACGATTGAACAACTGGACCTTTTAGGTAATAAGCCGCGAAGGCGACATAGTTGACAGGGCTACATCAGCAAACTCTAGCTCGAAAGTGATGTCATGGAGCCAGTCATCAGCATCAAGTGGCTGAGTTGAGCTGCGGTAGATGCTTGGGTTGAGATGTGCAAAGTCATTCAGTGTCACAGTGGCTGGCTGTTGATTCAGGTTGGGGCGAGGAAACTGAGCTATCACTCCTTCCATGAACTGGTGGTTCAGCTCAAACTGTTGGATCGTACCAGCCATGTACTCAGGCGGTGGTGGGGCGTTGCAACAACGACCACGACCAGCGGGTCTAACCATCCTGCTAACATGTAACAGGGGTAGTTCAGCATGAAGAAATTTGCAAAGACAAGGAATCATTCACGATGAAACATGCATACTGAAAGAAGTTTGATGGATACAACATAGTAGCCAAACACGACATACAGATCCATACATAAGTTCGGTTACAAGCCATAAGTATGAGTTCAAAAAAGGAAAGGTAGTCTAGACCAACTAGGCGGCGCGTAGGCACGCGGTGGAGGAATACCACAATGCGACATAGCGATATGCTACATCAACGTCGGGGAAAACCTCTGAAGTCTGGCAGCTGTTGGTGAAGGAAAGCACGGCGATGCTCGAGGGAAGGAGGCTGCATGCCGTGGCGGCTTTGGTGTACCAGCTGATCTCCAGGCGGGAGAAGAGGTCCACGAGAAAGGGTATCACAACCAACTCGGGCCACACAAGACCTGGTGGCATCTCCGTCCTGCGCGGGTAAGTAATGAACGGAGGAAGAATCGCTGTTGTGCCTACTGGACGGATCTGTTCCAGAGTGTCGTAGTGGCATGCACGCATGGCGTACAACTCAACAGTCAGATCACGAACAGTGCGATCCAGAACCTCAATGTATCGAACCATATATCGAGGGTCGTACCGACGGCTCACGTAGGGGGTACACACAGCAGTGTAGCGCCTAGTATCATCCCCAGCTGGTGGGTACGGGAAGTATCTGAGCCCAGTCTCCTCCAAGCGTGGATGCTCTCTACGAAGGCTGGTGATAGCAACATAGGCAACCTCCTGTACTGCCAACTCGACAGTCACTCCAATACCGTCAAAGGTATGCAACTCGTGGGTGGACTTGTTCTGTCGATCATAGATATCAACCTTAGCATGATACATCTCCTGATTGAACTCGCGGTAGATCTCGTACACAGTGTACTGAGGATACCAGCGATATCCCAGCAAGGTCAAGAGGTCGACCAGAATGGCCGGGAATCCAGGCGTCCCGACCGCCATGGTCTGGCGGACAATCTGCGTTGCGGGACGCATCTGAAATAAGGAAGTTCAAGGATGTCAAATGACGATGTGAGTATTATTCAAAATACAATTCAAAGGAATAGTTGTAGATAATCCAGCTCTCCGGGTGAATGTGATTACGAGATCCTAATGTTGGAGTTAGTAAAATCATTTAACCCAAGTAGAAGAGAGATTAGAATCCCAGAGTATAGATGAGGAGCAAAAGATCCTAATACCACCCAATGGCGACGTGGGCCGATAAGCCACACAACCATGTTAGTAAAACAGTTTTCAAAGACTAGACTCAACTTTGTCCAAGGAGTTGGAAAGGGGGTTCCTACAGGCAACCTGGCTCTGATACCAACTTGTGACGCCCTCGATTCGACCGTACACTAATCATACACGCAAATGTGTACGATCAAGATCAGGGACTCACGGGAAGATATCACAACACAACTCTAGACACAAATCAACATAATACGAGCTTCATATTACAAGACAGGGGCCTCGAGGGATCGAATACAAAAGCTCGATACACAAGAGTCAGCGGAAGCAACAATATCTGAGTACATACATAAGTTGAACAAGACTGCCTTAAGAAGGCTAGCACCAAAAGCAACACGATCGAAGAGGTGAGGCCTCCTGCCTGGGACCTCCTAACTACTCCTGGTCGTCGGCGGTCTCCAAGTAGCAGAATCCGTCAGCGGTGGCATCTAGCTCCAGGGATCCACCATCTGGTTGCAACAACCAGAAAGAAGGAAGAAAGGGGAAAAGGGGGTAGCAAAGCAACCGTGAGTACTCATCCAAAGTACTCGCAAGCATCAGATCTAAACTAAGTATGCAATGGTATCAAATGGAAGGTTGGTATCTGTGGACTGAACTGCAGAATGCCAGAATAGAGGGGAAGGCCTAGCCTATCAAAGACTAGCATCTTCAAGCAGCTCCAAGCATCTTGCAGCATGTAGAAGAGGAAAGAATAGCAGTTTATAATTAACAAGCATGTTGTAGTATTAATTCCCAGAGATCCTTCCTCGACTCCCTGCGAGAAAGCAATCCCGGGGCCACATATCCATCACATATCAAGTATCCATTTCTAGTTGTATAAGATCAGGATACAAGTCTGAACGTCCATTACCGAGGACATGGTATTCGAATATATATCTTCCCTGCAGGGGTGCACCACGTTACCCAAGACGCTCGATCACTCTGGCCGGACACATCTTTCTGGGGTCAATGCCCGGCCTCGAAAGATCAACACGTCGCAGCCCTACCTAGGCTCAGCAGAGAGGTCCCCGTCGGTCTACATCCTAAGCAGTCCGGGGTCTGGGCCCATCGCCCGTTGCACTCCGGATCGTTGCGCGTAGGGCGATACAGGCCACCTCCATTGGGCGCCAACCAGGCCGTGCCGCAATGCTGAACTGGACGTCTGACAAAGCTTCGGCTGATACCACGACATCGAGGCCCATAACTATTCTCGCGTGGTGTTTAGTGCGTAAAGGCCAAAGGCCAATTCAGAACAAATACCCAATCCTGTTAGTGCATTATTAAAAAGAACTGACGGCTGTCGGGACAAGTCCGGAGCTATCACCCTCTCCCGGGTGATACCGCTAAACAGCCAGCCGCCACCATAACAACTCCTCGGGTGCTCTCCGGGCCCGCCCGACTTTCACCAATATCTCAAGTAAAGTCAAGGTAACCGTGTGTCCAAACATCAAGGGGAAAACCCTAGGAATCACCCCCGGAGGATTCCACTCGATGTGATCATCAAGGTGAACGTTAGAGGATCCACCCTCGAGGTTCACACTTGAGGTGTTGCACGACAGAGCCGTATAGGGAATGGTGAAAGAGGAAATCACCCTCATTGACCATGACCGAATAGCTACACTACAGAGATCTCATCAGGAGTGATGTAAGAGGTTCCACCCTCGGCACTCGATGGTAACCCTGCAGAGTTGAGCAAGAAAAGGGGCGTCATGTGATGTGAGGTGTCAGGCTCTGGTCGTCGATCACGTTGATCGAGTCGTCGATGATGAAGTAGGGGCAACAAGGACATGGAGGGGGTCACTGATGGATCACTAACCAACCTGTACTAAGGAGTTTAGGATAAGCAGGTAGGTAACAATAGCAGATACAAAAGCAGGCTATGCATCAGAATAGGAGCAATCAATAACAGTAGCAAAATCTAATGCAAGCATGAGAGAATGCAATGGGTGATATTGGGATGATCAAAGGGGGGGCTTGCCTGGAAGCTCCGCTGAAAGGGAAGAAGGGTCGTCGTCGATGTAGTCGATCACAGCGGCATCAGCAGCGGTCTCGGGGTCTACCGGAGAGAAGAGGGGGGAACAAACAATAAATATAGAGCAAACATGTGCAATACTATGCATGACGACACAATAAGCAACGCTAGGGGTGTACTAACACAAGGCTACGCGGTACCGAGGAAGGGGGAAAACATCCGGGAAAGTTTTCCCGAAGTTTGGCATTTTCGGACTGTCGGCGTTCTGGGAACGGGGGTCCATAGACTTGCCTGCCTACGGCCCATGGCGTGGCTCCACAAGCGGGCCCGTACGGCCCATCCTCGCCAGCAAGCACTCAAGACCCTCGCGAGGGCCATGCCTCGCGAGGCGGACGACAGAAGACCTCCTCGGGAGCGGCCTCACCAAGCTGGCTCGCGAGGGGCGGAGAGATCAAGGCGATGGGTACCTCAGGAGGTTTCCCGTGTTGTTAGCCATGACGATGAAGCCCAGGCAGGCGCTAGGCCGGCGCCAGCGATCGCAGCATCCTCGTTTCCTCTTTGGTGCCAAGGAGGCAAGCGCAGGCGAAGAGTACCGAGGCATCAAGCAAAGGTTTCCATATCGGTGCAACGAGACCAAGACCAGCAGGAAGGCAGGACGGAGGTCACCGTGGAGCCCAAGACGGCATCACCACCAGAGCCTTTGGCAGGCGAAGACTACTTTTGTCAGGATAAGTTGTACTAGTTGTCCCCCTTCAAACTTGGCCGTTGTGGGATCCCTTCCCGCTCAATATTTGAGAAGAGGACCAGGGCCTCTATAAATAGGACTAGCCACTACAGTAGGGGGATCGGTTCCATCTTTCATCCTCACACCCACAAGTTCACCGAGCATAAGAACACCTCTCCTCAGGAGGCTGTTCTTCCCTTGTACTGTTCATCCTCAGCCCAAGAGGCAATCCACCACCACCACACTGGAGTAGGGTATTACACCACAACGGTGGCCCGAACCAGTATAAATCTTGTGTCCTCGTGTTCTTTGGGTTCGGCGAGCTAGTCCGTGAGATCATGGAGTGACAGAGCTTGGGAGGAGAGATCTTCGTGCGCACCCCAGTGTTCGAACCTCAAGGGTTTTGCCGGAACCCGAAATCCGACATTTGGCGCGCTAGGTAGAGGTGCGCTGAAGCTTTTCCTCTCATCAATTCGTGCTTCACCGCTCCACCACAACCATGTCGGATGCTCGTCGCGCCCACGCTGAGCGCCGGGCCGCCCTCGCAGCCCGCGTCGCTCAGACGGCTCCTGTCGGCGGGCCTCCCCGTCGTTCTTCGTCACCCGCCGCCAACGCTGCCACCGGCCCGGCTGGGAACGAGCAGCAGGCGTCCTCGCTGCACCCCTTGGTGCGGTGGGATGGCCGCACCGCCACTCCGTCGCTCACCTCCGCCGGTTCGTCGTCTCACGCTCGTCGTGCTCCCATGGACGCGCGGGCCGCACTGCTCATGGCGCATGAGCTCCTGCGCCTGCGCTACCGCCTGGTCAACGACCTCTACGAGGACTGGTTGGACCGCATCGCCGAGCTCGTCAACGCCATAGGGGGCTCCCCTACACCGTCCCTCTCGCTGCCTCGTCCACCGCCAGCTACGGGTGATGTAGCTCACGGAGCGCCTCCACCACCTCTGCACCAAGACGGCGCCCTGGCGCCAAGACAGGTGGCCCCGCGGCGCAACCCGCCACGTCAAGCACCCGCGCGTGAAGAAAGAAGTTGTCAAGAAGTTCCTCGACCGCAAGAGAACGCTCCACCGCTCCTTGCACCGCCACGTCAGGATCGCTTGCTGCGGCAGGGCCATGCGCCACTCGCCGTGGCGGCGCACGGGCACCAAGATCAAGCTTCACCTCCACGGCGGGCCCCGGCGACCACGGTAGGCTGTCGTGCCTTTACCCCCGAGCGGCGTAGCGTCGCCTGGCCGGGCAAGTTCAAGCCGGATCTGCCTCCTCGCTACGATGGCACCCCCGAACCCGTAGAGTTCTTGCAGCTCTACGAGCTGAGCATCGAGGCAGCCAACGGCGACGAGAAAGTCATGGTGAACTGGTTCCCCATGGCGCTCAAGGACGATGCTCATTCGTGGCTGCTGAACCTGCCTCCAGGCTCGATCTCCTACTGGGACGAGATGCGCGACCGCTTCATCGCCAACTTCCAGGGCACTCGCGAGCGCCCCCCGGCCGCGGGTGACCTGCACCGCGTCAAGCAGCAACCAGGAGAGACCCTCCAGAAGTACATCCAGCGCTTCAACAACGTTCGCCTCAAGATCCCCAAGGTGACGGACGAGGCCATCATCTCTGAATTCTCCGATGGCGTCCGCGACGTCAAGATGAAGGATGAGCTCGCCATCCACGAGGAGCTTTGCACATCTCTAGAGTTGTTCAACCCGGCGACCAAGTGCGCAAGAGCTAAGGAAGGGCGCCTTTCCTTCCTCAAGCTCCCAGCTGCCGACCCAAAGGAAAAGAAAGCCAAGGCCAAGGACGTGAAGCGCAAGGGAGTGGCCGTGCTCGCGGCAGAGCCGGACACGAAGCACGGCAGAGACCAGCCTGAGTCATCCAAGAGCAGCCGACCATTTTGCGCCTTCCACAACATGCACAGCCACAACACCAACGACTGTCAAGAACTCATGGCCATTCGAGATGGACGCTTCGGTCGATGCCCCGAGCGCAACGACCGGGGCTACAGCCGAGGATGAGGACGTGGCGGAGGAAGCTGGGATGACCGTGGCCCATGCCAGGAGTGGCACGATCGGCCTCGTGAAGATTGTTGGCAGGACCAGCCTCACGAGGGCGCCTGGAGGGATCAGCCTCGCGAGGACCGCCCTCAGGGCAACGCCGGTCTTCCTCCGCTGCCTCCACCACCAAGAAGGAACGACGACCACCATTAGGACGAAGGGGCTGGGGGATTCCAAGAGCCGCGTGTGATCGCCTGCATCCTGGGCGGAGCTCAAGCCCCGGGCTTTCAACGCATCTTCAAGAAATTTGCTCGCGAGGTGAATGCAGTCCTCCCCATGCTCGAGGCCACGCGCCCGCTCAGGTGGTCCAAGTGCACCATCACCTTCAGTTCGGCAAATCAGCTCAAGTGCGCGGCAACCACTGGCGCTCTCCTGGCGCTTTGTTCACCCGTCATCAGCAACGTACAAGTCACCAAGACCCTCATCGACGGCGGCGCAGGGCTCAACGTCATGTCCGTCGAGACGTTCGACAGCCTCCAAGTGCCATACGACCAGCTTCAGCCTACCAAGCCCTTCTCAGGAGTGACCAACGGTTCCACCACACCGATAGGCAAGGTACGCCACTCTGTCACCTTCGGAGAACGCAACAACTACCGCACCGAGCTCATCAACTTTGACGTCGCTCACATCCGTCTGCCATACAATGCCATCCTCGGGTACCCGGCCCTGGCCAAGTTCATTGCAGTGACGCACCACGGCTACAACGTCCTCAAGATGCCAGGAAGCGGCGGGATCATCACAGTCCCCTGTGAAGAAAGAGATGCGGTGTGCTCCCTCGAACGCGCCTTCCAAGCCGCGTCAATAGAAGACCCCGACAACAATGCAGCTCAGTACCCTCCTGAGGTAATCCCCAAGAAGAAGAAGCAGCTACTCCGTGTCGGGCCTCAGGAGAGCGGCGCCTCAAGTGGTACCTCATCAGGATCAGCGCCCGCGCCTGGGGCGCCTCCCTCCCTCGCATAGGAAGACGCGCCCGACGCCCTCCTCGGGTAGGGCTTGGGGGCTCTCTTATGGAGGGCCTCAGACCTTGCCAACGTCACGAGGGAGGCGCTCGGGCACCACTTGGAGGCGTGCTTCACGGCACGTCTCTCTCAGGTGGACACGGGCCAAGGAGCACCCAGCGCTCAGAAGTTCATTGCCAGGACCACTCAGGAACTGCAAGACGCGAGAGCCATGCGCGGCGACCGCCGCTCACTGGGCGCAGCTCCCCATCTAGGCGAGGATGCCGGGCTGCGCGTCTGCATCGACGTCCCAGGTCTCAAAAGGGCCGCATCTCAGGAGCTCTTCTGGCCTTCGCGTGTGGGACGCTGCAAGGGCCCAACTCACAGCTATGTTTGCATGCCATTCGTCCTGCCGAGCGTGGTATCTGCCTTCCAGCGCAGCCTGCGGAGCACCCTAGCGGCTTAGGAGGCCAGGCACCACGCAGTCCTGGCGAAGATGGAGACGGTCATCAAGGAACCACCTGGTCCCCCAAGGCCTCCCGATACTCAGGATCCCGATGGCTCATGAGGAGCAACCCCTGCACCGCGCATCTTCAGCTGCCCCAACACCCCTTCTACGACGGAACCAGGTGACATTTTCCAAGTTCATTTAGCTGGTAGCGCCCTTCAGGCTGCATCATTCCCAGGCCATGTGGGTTCGTCCCTGTGGCATGTATCCCTTTACATCTTTAGCTTACCTTGCTGGGGGTTCCCCATGGGCTGCATCATCCCCAAGTCGCTCGGGTCCGACCCAGTGGCATGAATCGTTCGTGCATTTACCTAAGTCAATTCGCTTTCCATGCATGATCTATCTGTGATTATCGCCTGCTTGACTGTCACCTACCACGGGAGCTGCTCACACCAGCACGGCGCTTGCGCATGGGTTCGTCCCTGCAACGTCAACAAACCTGAGCGGTCGAGCTATGGCCAGCGGCACGCCCCGCGCGCGTCACCACACCAGGCCCTCAGTGCCTTCATCATCTTACGGAGCGACCAGTGGCCGGCCGGCATTCATAATGGAAATCTGTGCCTCTCCTCGTGTTGACCTACAGGAACCTCCCGAGGACAACAGCGGGCGGTACCGCGGGCTCCCTCTCCTCCCACGCGATTCGCTTGCGCGTAAAAAGGGGGGCTCCTGAGCATCGTGACTCAGGAGCTCCTACTGGCTCTCCCGCCCTCACCCCCTGGCCTTGACCACAACATCGCGACCTGGCATACCAGCGGCGGCTGAGCTCGCTCGAGGGCCGGGACCTGAGGATGTAGAGCACCAAGGAGAGCATGAAGAAAGGGGGAAGCACGCACAGGCCTAACCTAGCCGCGCCACGACCGCCACGCACGAGTTGGCGTAACACAAGGAAACTACTGCAGACTACCAAGATATGTTTGCACTCGGAACCCACCCATCGCTATGACACGGGATCCTCACTTGCTGCAGCTCTGTTGCGGCAACGTCGCCTCCCTTTCTTACCTTTCAGAGGCTGCTTGCGCGCTAAAGGGGACCTCCAGAGCATCGCGACTCAGGAGCTCTTACTGGACCTCGGACCGCTCACCTCCTGGCCTTGAACATGGCATCACGACTGGCATACCAGCGACGGCTGCAGCCTGCCTGGGGACCGGGACCTGTCACCGTAGAGCACCAAGCCGTCGCGAGGATAGAAAGGGGAGAATGAGCTGAAACAGGACACGCACCCGCAAAATTTCATAATAAGGATGATATCAACCAAAGACATTACATGCCCTTTACACACCCCCGCGGGGCTATTTTCGATTCCTCGTAGGGAATAAAAGAAAGGAAATTCAAGGAGCCCTATCTACTCACGCCAGCACGGCTGACGCCATCATTAACAGTGGGCCATGGGAGGCCGGCGCCAACCCAATCCAGATAAGCGACGACGGCGGCCAAACGCTGCAGCCTTGCTTCGGGCGCGGCGAGAGCTTGGGGGCACGTAGCTGTCATCGCTCGTCTCCGGAGTCTCGTAGAGCTCGGGAGAATCGTTGGACTCCCAAGCGTCGCTGCTGCTACTGGAGGAGCCGCTGGCAACGCGGGCAGTAGGCCCTGCCCCTGCTGCGATGCCGTCCTGACGGCCCCTTCTGGAGCAGCACTCCAGGCGGCGGCCTTCCGCGTCGAAGACCTTGAAGAGCATGGTCGAGGCGCCGTCGTAATCAAAGTGGATCGCAAGGGCGCCTTCTGCACGGCAAACCCGGGCGACCTCACCCCAGCCTCGAGTCATGAAGATCTTGCCCGGGGAGACGACTTCAACTTCCGCTCCTGTCGCCGGGGCATCGTAGTCGGTGTGCTGCAGCCACAGCTCCAGAGGGCCCCTCGGCGGCATCTCTGCGGAGAATAACTGGGGGAAGCGGATCCAAGTGCGCGGGGGCATCACCGCCCATAGCACGAGCTCGCGTGAGGAGTCCGCGGCGTGGACTCCTGGGGTGACAGCGTGCGTCACCGCGGCGCGGCGACCGCGGCCCCGGCGCGGGCGGCGGCGCTCGTCGCCTCTTCCTCCAGAGCCCTCAGCTGGGGCGTACAAAGGCAGCGGGTACCCAGGAGGAGGTCGCTCGTACTAGGGCCTCGTCACCTCCGGTCTCACGACCACATCGCGGCGGTGGCTCGGCCTCTTCTTTGGTGGAAGGGGCCCGAGCTCGTCGCGGGGAGCTTTTCCTTTCTCTCCGACCGAAAACCTTCGAATAGGCGCCATGGATGTCGCTGCTAGCAATGGAGCAAAGGAGGAGAAGCGAGCGGATTGGGAAGAGATGGACGACGGGGGCTCCGCCCCCCACTCCTTATTTATAACCCAAGGGAGGCCAACCGTCGACCCCCACGGTCGCAAGTAATGATAACCATTTTTGCATGCAGCAGGGACTCGTCAAATGGGGCAGTTGCCGAGGCAGCATGGAGAAGCAGAGACGCCCACGTCCAATCAACCGCGATGCGTCGACCAAGGCCGCAGGCTATTGGGGCCCGCGGCGCTCCGCACTTGCCCTTTGGATTCGCCTCGAAGCCAAGTCCGAGCGCGCCTTGGGCCCGGGGGCTACTGTTAGCATTCTGGGAACGGGGGTCCCCAGACTTGCCTGCCTGCGGCCCACGGCGTGGCCCCACAAGCGGGCTCGTACGGCCCATCCTCACCAGCAAGCACTCAAGACCCTCGCGAGGGGCCAAGCCTCGCGAGGCGGACGACACAAGACCTCCTCGGGAGCGGCCTCACCAGGCTGGCTCGCGAGGGGCAGAGAGATCAAGGCGAGGGGTACCTCACGAGGTTTCCTGTGACGTAAGCCATGACGATCAAGGCCAGGCGGGCGCGAGCGATCGCAGCATCCTTGTTTCCTTTTTGGTGCCAAGGAGGCAAGCGCAGGCGAAGAGTACCGAGGCATCAGGCAAAGGTTTCCATATCGATGCAACGAGACCAAGACCAGCAGGACGGCAGGACGGAGGTCACAGTGGAGCCCAAGAAGGCGTCACCACTAGAGCCTTTGGCAAGCGAAGACTACTTTTGTCAGGATAAGCTGTACTAGCTGTCCCCCTTCAAACTTGGCCGTTGTGGGATCCCTTCCCGCTCAATATTTGGGAAGAGGACCAGGGCCTCTATAAATAGGACTAGCCACTACAGTAGGGGGGGGATCGGTTCCATCTTTCATCCTCACACCCACAAGTTCACCGAGCACAAGAACACCTCTCCTCAGGAGGCTGTTCTCCCCTTATACTGTTCATCCTCAGCCCAAGAGGCAATCCACCACCACCACACTGGAGTAGGGTATTACACCGCAATGGTGGCCCGGACCAGTATAAATCTTGTGTCCTCGTGTTCTTTGGGTTCGGCGAGCTAGTCCATGAGATCGTGGAGTGAGAGAGCTTGGGAGGAGAGACCTTCGTGCGCACCCCAGTGTTCGAACCTCAAGGGTTTTGCCGGAACCCGAAATCCGACACGGACAGACGAACCGAAGGGGAAGGTTGCATGTTCACTATGCTAGGGACGTGTGGCGGACGAACGGACCACGCATTTGGATTTGTCTCGTCGTTCTGAGCAACTTTCATGTATGAAACTTTTTCATCCAAGCTACGGATTATTTTCTATGAATTTTCAAAGATTTAAACAATTTTCTGAAAATTAGAGGATTTATTTTAATTCGAAAATATATTAAGCGTAATTGCTATGGGTACACAGAGAGTGTACCCAGAGATGTGAAAGTGTGGCTGATAGTGGGGCCACACTGTTGAGTCAGCAGCTGACCCAGTCAACCTTATCCAAAAGAATAGTGTGCTAGGTCCACATGTCATAGACAATAGTTTTAACTAGTGGATTATTTTAAACAGAGGGTTAGTTAAGTGGTGGGGTCCATATGTCAGGGACAATAGTCATATTGGCCTAACTAATATGATTAGTGGGGGGTAGGCCTAAGTTAAATAACTGGCCGGCCGGCCCCACATGTCATAGGGATAGCCCGGCCTCTCTGGCAGGGCACGCACAGGCACCGGGTGTCGGTGTCAAAACCGGCGGATCTCGGGTAGGGGGTCCCGAAATGTGCGTCTAAGGCGGATGGTAACAGGAGGCGGGGGACACAATGTTTACCCAGGTTCGGGCCCTCTCGATGGAGGTAATACCCTACTTCCTGCTTGATTGATCTTGATGATATGAGTATTACAAGAGTTGATCTACCACGAGATCATAGAGGCTAAACCCTAGAAGCTAGCCTATGATTATGATTGTTGTTGTCCTACGGACTAAACCCTCCGGTTTATACAGACACTGGAGGGGGCTAGGGTTACACAGAGTCGGTTACAAGGGAGGAGATCTACATATCCGAATTGCCAAGCTTGCCTTCCACGCAAAGGAGAGTCCCACCCGGACACGGGACGAAGTCTTCAATCTTGTATCTTCATAGTCCAACAGTCCGGCCAAAGTATATAGTCCGGCTGTCCGAGGACCCCCTAATCCAGGACTCCCTCAGTAGCCCCTGAACCAGGCTTCAATGACGATGAGTCCGGCACGCAGATTGTCTTCGGCATTGCAAGGTGGGTTCCTCCTCCGAATACTCCATAGAAGATTTTGAACACAAGGATCGTGTCCGGCTCTGCAAAACAAATTCCACATACCACCGTAGAGAGTATAATATTCCACAAATCTAATCTGCTGACAACTTTTCATAACGTGACATCCTGCCAGGGTCCGGTCATTATCGAACCGTTTTTTCACCAGCCTGCACTGCACGTGTTGCGAGGCGGTTTTCTTGGCACGTCTTGTCGAAGCAGAGATCGTGTCCCCTTATCACGGGATTCTCATCAATACGGGTGTGGGTAACCCAATCGTGCCTGCTGGTATGACTCCTCGATTTTAGGCAAGTTCCAAACGGCCACGCGGAGGACGCTTGATATTCACCCTCTTTATAAAGGGGCCAAGGCCTGTCCTTTTCTTCTCGCGCTCGATCCTTCCCTTCCCCCCACCTCGAATTCCAACACCCAAGGCTCAGGCTAAGCGCTTCGGACCTTCAATCATGTCCGGATCCAACCTTCAAGGCCGGTGGATGGCCTCCTCTGTCACAGAGGAGGACATCAAGAAGCTAAGAGAAGCCAGGTATCTGACCGCCGAAATCTCGCACAGGCTGCCTGCTCAAGGGCAGGTCATCCCCACTCCCGAACCCAACGAGAGTGTCGTATTTGTTTCCCACTTCCTCCGAGGGCTAGGCTTTAGTCTTGATCCCTTTGTTAGAGGGCTTATGTTCTATTACGGGCTCGATTTCCATGATCTAGCTCCAGATTCCATCCTTCACATCTCGTCGTTTATCGTCGTGTGTGAGGCCTTCCTCCGCATCACCCCACACTTCGGCTTATGGCTCAAGACCTTCAATGTGAAGCCGAAGATGATCGATGGGCGACACGCAGAATGCGGAGGTGCCATAATAAGCAAAGGTGCCGATGCTCCATGGCCAAAGGGTTCCTTCCCGGAGATGTCCAACTTATGGCAGCGGGAGTGGTTTTACATCACAGCTCCCCGAAGTACTAAGTGGGTAGCTGCCCCCGCCTTCCGTTCGCCCCCCCGCCACAACTGGCGTCATGAGTCAACAAGGGGCTGTACTGGGGGCCGGTTAATGACGTGCCGACATTGCAGAGTCGCATCCGAGATCTCCTCAAGAGAGATGTCAGCCTTTTCAAGGTAATGCAAGTCATGCTAGTTCGTCGGGTCCTGCCATGCCAACGTCGACCTCTCCGTATGTGGGAGTTCAACCCGGAAGGACCGCGAACTATTCAGCAATTCTTCGGCGTGACGCTCGAAGAGATGTATGGATTGTTCTTCGGATCACGAATAAAGTGTCCGGACACCACCGAGGATGCGGGTCTAAACTGCAATCGTCCAGATACCCACGTAAGTAATTCTGCGGCCCAACATGCTGTCTTTTCATTTGTCACAACATCATTCTGAAAAATCGCTCTTTGACCAGGACTAGATAAAAAAGGCGAAGATGATCAGGTGTTCGGCCCCCCTTCCCGAAGGCTCATCGGATCCTGTACTAGCCAGGATGCTTGAGCACGCACCTTATCAAGTGCCATTAGAGGAAGATAAAGGGAGGAATAAAGAAGCCGAAAGCGGGCCTCACGCATTACTCATCCAAACCGGGGGAATTAGTGTCTCCGCGAAGGAGGATAATCGGGGAGAAGAATCTAAAATTCCCTCTCCCCAAGGAAGGAAAAAGACCGTCTATGAAGACTTGGAAACGAGGGTTTCCAAACGAGGGAAGAAACCTTCGTCAGGGGGCCCTGCCCCGGAGGGCGTCCTTACCGCACTGTGCCCGCAAGGGAGTAAGCCCTCCACCGAGCTGTAAGTGAACAAGAGTACTTTTGGTAAATATATCCTGCTTCATCTCCGAGGACAATAACCGAGACGTATGTCTTGCAGTTCGGATCGTAGCCCTTCTCGACAGAGTTCGTCTTCGGGGATCTTCTTCCGGAGATGATGGAGAGCGAAACGCCTCCCCCTGTCTCCCCGCCTCATGAGGCGGACGACCCTGAGGTGTCGTCACGGAGGATTTCTCCTGATCCGCCAAGGCCAGAAGGTAACCCTTCGGCCACCCGAAGTCCGGAGTATTCGGCTCCTAAGGAGAGCAACAGAAAGAGTCCGGGACTGTCCGGTGCACGACCGGACGCACTGATGGGTCTTCTGGAGCAAGCGGCCATCTTAGAGGCGCATCGTACTTTAATGGGTACGGTGGTTGAGAGGATTTCATCCGCCAAAAGTGGGTTGCATGAAGCTTTTATGAGCCTGCTAAGAGGCTTTGAGGTACGCAAAGTAATATATATATATATTGACGGTACCGCACACGCTAGGTGTGCCCTATACAGGTAGTAGCCCCTGAGACTCTGGTTGCTGTCCAGAGGCGGCAAACAGAGGATCATAGTCCCAGGTAATGATCATGCTGCTTTCATGTGCAGGCGGCTGAGGGTCCGGTGGCTGGCCGGACTGGTGATGCGGCAGATGCCGACATCGTGCTTGTGAACAAGCGGCTTGACGAGGCACAGGGTATGTATTTTCCGGTGGTCAACGGATATTAAGAGGAGCATGATGCTAGTATGTATAATATGATGTGACTGCAAATGGAGCTGCCGCCGTGCAGACCCTTCGGGCGGAGCTTGCCCGAGCCAAGGAACAAGCCAGGAGAAGTGATGCGGCCGCCCTAAGGGCGGCCGAAGAGTTAAGAGCCGAACAGGCTGCTCATCGCCAGAGCGAAGATAAAATAGCCAAGATGGCTGTTGAGCTGAAGGATGCCGCCGACCGGTATGAGCTTCTTGAAAAGGAAAGCCAAGCGAAAGCGGCGGACCTGAAGAAAGCCATGGTAGCAGCCAAGGAAACCCGCTCTAAAATCAGAGCGGCGAAGGAGGAGCTTCGTCAAGCCGGAGATATCACGGCTGGGAAGCCCTTTTTGTTGCGGACGAAGTTCGGAGATCCGAAGTATGCCCCTCTGGATCAATTATGGAGTGCTGCAGACGCGTACTTGGACTTGGCAACGAGTGCTGCTGATGCGACTGAGTTTTTCAAAGATCAGAAAGATCATGAAGTGGAAAGGTTGTTCTGGTCGCAGTTCAGTGCTCCCACGCGTCCGCTGCTGTTAAATGAACAAATGGCCGAGTGGGCTGAGCTCCATAGGTTGTCCGGACTTGCCATGAGGTCTGTCGTGGATCATCTTTGGCCGGAGGGACCAAGGCCGAATAGTTATTTTGGTTTAGTGCAACGATTCCTTGGTGCTGTGCCGCATATCGACGCTGTAAAGAGGTCGGCGTGCATAGAGGGTGCGCGGATGGCTCTTGCCCGTGTTAAGACATACTGGGCAGAGATGGAGGCCACCGCTATTGCAACCCAGGATCCGGCCGTAGGCCAGGTCTCGGCCGAGCACTATTTTGAAGAAGTCCTAGAAGGTGCTCGTTTAATAGAGGCTCAGTGCTCGAAGAGTATCATGTTCGAGTGACATGTATCCCAATTGTAAAAACAATGCTATTTGGATTATAAAGGCTGTGTTTATACTTTTGCCTGAAAGTATTATGATGCCTCCTGTGCGGCCGTTTATGTATGTATATAACCTGAAAGTTTGCAGTCGTCGGCTTCAGCCCCCATGCATACAATGCGGGGGTGTTCGGAAAAGCGCGTATTCACACTTGATCCAACGTCTTGGTCCATTAAGGAGGTGATAGCGCGGCGAACAAGGCAATCAGACTATATAGCTTTAACACTTTCACTTAGCCATAGGAGTTTGACGGTGGGGCTACTATATAGCCCCTGGTACTTCCGCGCTCATCCGAATACGGGGCGCGTACATACATGACCGGGAAACCGGTCCTTCGTTAATGCGGAGGAATCGCGAAGATTCCGCTGAGTCATCGAGTGGTTGACCAGTCTCGCGCTTTATCATGACAGTCAGTTTTCGACTTTCTCTACTGAGGTGCTCATCCAGATGAACCAGGGCACAATCGCAGTAGTTCTCCCGGTGCCACCTTAGCCGATAGAGCGGAACGTAAGGTAGCAAAACACGGGAGCCGGGCAAACCCAATGATTGACCAAAGACATGATTCGGAGCTGATGCATATAAAGCCAAACTCGCGATGCCAAACACTTCCTAAGGTATTCGGACTTTACAACATATACTGGGCTGAGAAACACCCTTGATAATGAACCCTGAATTTCCAGGTACGTGCATTAGTCTGACGTGACGAAATGCCAATAACGCCAGCATCCCTCTCGGTTGTGTTGAGTATCCGGAGGGTGTGAAGCAACATGAGACAGTAAGAAAGGTTTACATAGGGTCTTAATCTAAAAAGAAACCTTTGAGCGGGGCCCTGCTGCACGTCTGCGCCTGTGTCTCCGTTGTGCCGTATCCTGGAAGGGTGTAGCACGATTATCATGTGTAAAAGAGAAAAACCCAGGTGAAAGTCTTCATGCGAAAAATTGGTTATTCTTAATAAACCATTAAAATGCAATCTAAATAGGGTCAAGCCGAACTGTAGTCCTTTTTACATGCAGGAAGCCCCTAGTACCACCTATGGGGGTATGTCCATCGACCCAATCTCAGGTTTATCTGAGCTGTTACAGCTAGTGGTGCGCCGGACTTGTCTAGCAGTGTCCGCGGTCTTGACGACCGATCATTTATTCTGGTTGGAGAGGCCGTTTAGTGTTCGGCTACTAGAGCCGCCACACATTCTTCCGCACATAAGGAATGCTTTGTGTTTCCGCTAACTATGATGATGCCACGTGTACTGGGCATCTTAACCTTAAGATAAGCGTAATGCGGTACTGTATTAAAACGAGCGAAGGTCGTTCTTCCGAGTAGTGCGTGATAGCCGCTTTGGAATGGAGCGATGTCGAAGGTTAATTCTTCGCATCGGAAGTTTTCGGGAGAACCGAATACAACCTCTAGTACCAGAGAGCCCGTGTAGTGGGCTTCTGGGCCTGGTATTACTACTTTAAAAGTAGTATTGCTTTGGCTGATTCTTGTCGGGTCTATCCCCATTTTGTGGACTGTGTCCTAATATATCAGATTAAGACTACTGCCGCCGTCCATAAGGACTTGGGTGAGATGGTATCCGTCAATTATTGGGTCTAGCACCAAGGCAACCAATCCTCCGTGCCGGATACTAGTCGGGTGATCCCTGCGATCAAAAGTGATCGGGCAGGCCGACCAAGGGTTGAACTTGGGGGTGACGGGCTCCACGGCGCATATGTCTCGGAGTGTGCGTTTGCTCCTCCTCTTCGTTACGTGAATCATGTTCACTCTTTTGACCTCTGGTGGGAATTTTTTCTGTCCCCCAGTGTTTTGCTGGCGAGGATCATCCTCGTCTTCACTTGGTGTCTCCCTCCCCTTGTGTTCGGCGTTTAGCTTGCCGGCCTGCTTGAAGACCCAGCATTCTCTGTTGGTGTGATTTGCAGGTTTGTCGGAGGTGCCACGAATCTGACATAATCTGTCCAGAATCTTGTTTAGGGTGGACGGTCCATCTTTGCTGCTTTTGAATGGCTTTTTCCGTTGACCGGGTCGAGAGCCCCTGAATCCGGCGTTTACCATCGTGTTGTCTGGGTTGTCTTCATTGTTTCGACACTTTCTTTTATTGCGTCGCAGTTTTCCATTGCCATCCCTGACTTCGGATGTGCATGGGTCGCTGGTGCCGCTACGGGCCAGCCAACTATCTTCGCCCGCGCAAAAGCGGGTCATAAGGCTTGTTAGGGCTGCCATTGTCCTCGGTTTTTCCTGGCCGAGGTGTCTGGCGAGCCATTCGTCCCGGACACTGTGTTTGAAAGCCGCTAAGGCTTCGGCATCCGGGCAGTCGACAATTTGATTCTTCTTAGTGAGGAATCTGTTCCAAAGCTTTCGGGCTGGCTCTCTGGGCTGTTGAATTATATGACTTAAACCGTCTGCATCCGGAGGTCAGACATAGGTCCCTTGAAAATTAGCCCTAAAAGCATCGTCGAGCTCTTCCCAACTTCCAATTGAGTTTTCGGGGAGGCTCTTGAGCCAGTGCCGAGCTGGTCCTTTCAACTTGAGGGGCAAGTATTTGATGGCGTGGAGATCATCTCCGCGAGCCATGTGGATGTGAAGGATAAAGTCCTCAATCCAGACCCCAAGGTCTGTCATTCCGTCGTATGCCTCTATGTTCACGGGTTTGAATCCCTCTGGAAATTCGTGATCCAGCACCTCATCGGTGAAGCATAGGGGGTGCGCGGCACCCCTGTATTTGCATGTGTCATGGCATTCTGACGGTTGTAGTGTTCGGTTTTGATTCTGTGCCAGAGCGCGCTTCCTAGATCCATGATGGACCTGGTCATACCGGCTTTTTGGTGCAAGTCCTCACGTAAATCGTGTGCTGACTTATGTGCGACATCGTTAGCCGCCCTGTCGCGGCCACGCGGTGGTCGATCCGGCTGATCGGCCGTTTTATTTTTTGGTTGTATGGGATCTAAAGCCTCGTCATCGAATTCAGGCAGCAGCTTGCGCTTTGGATAGCTCTTTGTGTGGCGACTGCCCCCGGACTTTTCTTCAGTGTCAAGCACTTTGTTCCATCTGATGTTGAGCATATTCTGTGCGGCCTTAAGCCTTTGCTTCTGCTTCTTCAGACTCCTCGCGGTGGCAATAAGCCTTCTATGGAGGTTCTCTTGTTCCAAGTGCCTTTCCGGGATGATGTGTGCATCGTTGTCCGGACTGTTCTCTTCTCCGGAGACAGGTTGATGAGTTTTACCCTCGGTGTCGCCGTGATCGGACAGCAGCTCCGTACTATGTTCGCCGTCCGCTGGCTCATCCTGCTCTGTCGCTGGGTCCATGTGGTCGTTGTTTCCTTTGGAGTCGACCGGGGTATTATTCTTTCTTGCGCTGTTATCGTTGTTTTTGCCGAGGTGGGATTTGGAGCGGCGCCTACGTCGTCGCTTCGGTTGCTTCTCGAGGGGATTATCCTTCGCTGCATCCTTCCATTCCTCGTCATTGTTTTCTTTGGGTGTATCCACCATGTATATATCGTGTGATGAAGTGGCTGTCCAGCGCCCTGTGGGCGGTGGTTCCTGTTCCTCTCCTGCATCGTTGTCTATACCGTCGATGTCTTCGCAGTCGAAATCAAGCATGTCGGTTAAATCGTCAATAGTGGCTATTAAGTGGGTGGTGGGTGGGGAACAAATTTCTTCGTCGTCTGCTTCCCACTCGAGCCGGACATAGTTTGGCCGAGGGTCTCCTGACAAGGAGAGAGACCTTAATGAATCTAGAATGTCGCCCAAGGGCGAGTGCTGGAAAATATCCGCGGAGGTAAACTCCATGATCGGTGCCCGATCAGATTCGATAGGCACGGACGCAAGCGGTTCGGAGCCCGTGGCCGGGAACGAGTCCAAGGGTTCGGCAACACAGGTCTCATAAGAGGCGAAGTCAGTATTCGGCTCTAACGCCGCTGAGTGTGCGACCTCCATGGAGGGGTCCATCCACCCGTCCTCGGATGGCACGATCTGCTCCGGATTGAGGACCGGAGTAGGCACAGGTGTGATCTCCCAAACACCGTCCGACAGCAGAGCCAAGTCATGCTCGTCGTGACTGTGTGGAGCACCTGACATGGGCTCGAATCTGTCGAAGATCAAGTCTCCGCGGATGTCGGCAGTATAGTTTAAGCTTCCAAACCTGACCAGACGGCCAGGGGCGTAGCTCTTGATCTGCTCCAGATGGCCAAGCGAGTTGGCCCGCAGTGCGAAGCCACCGAATATGAAGATCTGTCCGGGGAGAAAAACCTCACCCTAGATCGCATCGTTGCCGATGATCAAAGGATCCATCAAGCCTTATGGTGACGGCACAGTGGAACTCTCAATGAAAGCACCAATGTCGGTGTCAAAACCGGCGGATCTCGGGTAGGGGTTCCCGAACTGTGCGTCTAAGGCGGATGGTAACAGGAGGTGGGGGACACAATGTTTACCCAGGTTTGGGCCCTCTCGATGGAGGTAATACCCTACTTCCTGCTTGATTGATCTTGATGATATGAGTATTACAAGAGTTGATCTACCACGAGATCGTAGAGGCTAAACCCTAGAAGCTAGCCTATGATTATGATTGTTGTTGTCCTACGAACTAAACCCTCCGGTTTATATAGACACCGGAGGGGGCTAGGGTTACACAGAGTCGGTTACAAGGGAGGAGATCTACATATCCGAATTGCCAAGCTTGCCTTCCACGCAAAGGAGAGTCCCACCCGGACACGGGACGAAGTCTTCAATCTTGTATCATCATAGTCCAACAGTCCGGCCAAAGTATATAGTCCGGTTGTTCGAGGACCCCCTAATCCAGGACTCCCTCACCGGGCGCCGGCGGCCAGGTCCAACAGCGGCCAGCGACGGCGAGCACTGATGACGGCGTTGGCTAGCAGCGGCAGCAATAGTAGAGGAGCAGCGGAAGTAGCGGCAGCCGCGGGCGGCAGCAGCAGGCAGCATCGCGGGCGGGGGCAAGCGCATGCACGGGGCGCAGCCAGGGCGTAGATGGTGCGTGGACAAGCGGGGCCACGGGTGCGTGGGGGCACGTCAACGGTCACGACGACCGCGACGAGGGCGCACGGTGACTGCGGCTCTGGTCAGAAGAACGGGCGGCGCGGACGATGGCCTATGCCGGTGAATCAAGGAGGGGGAGAGGGGGAGAAGCCGCAGGAGCTCACAGTGGAGGTCAGGGCGCTGCCGGGGCATGAGGAGCGCGGCGCCTGGACGCGGTCACGTGAACCCGGCGGCGAGCAGGGGGTTCGAGGGGAAACAGACGGGAGGGCTCACCAGCCCTGTAGATGTGCAAAGGCATGCTCGGGGAGGGGCCGGAGTTGCGGTTTCGGCGACGGGGCATCAAGGCGGCCGGTGGCAGTGTGGAGGGACCTTCCAGTTCCAGGACGGGGAGGAGGATGGGGACGGTGAGGTTCGGCGGTGAGGTGGCCTCGGCGAGGGGCTTTGGCGTGGTGGCAGGAACGGGGAGGCGTTCAGCGAGGTCCGGCGGGGTCGAACGGCGTCGGCGCCACCGGGGCAGAGACGAGGGGCGTCGGGCGGAGGCGAGTAGGATCTCTCGATCCAGAGCGAGAGGGAGAGGTGGATTGGGGCGAGTAGGGTGTAGCGGGCTAGGGTTACTGGAGTGGGAGGGGATAAGGAGGCAACGGGGTGGGCCGGCCTGTGGGGGTGGCCAGCGGGGTTGAGGCCCGATGGGGAAAAGGGGGGGTTCCTTTTCTCTAATTGTATTTCTTTTATTTTCTATTAAAAGTATATCTACTGTTTTGGATGGAAACAAGGCATCAAATGATTTTTGTTGAAAGTGAAACTTAGCAAAATGGTTCAGGAACAACATTGTAGTGTTGCCTAAAAAGTTTCAGGGCTAAAGGAATTGTTCAAGGATTTTTAGAAATTGAAAAGGTCATTTAATAAGATGTTGGACCACTTTATAAATTTCCTAGGAATTTATTAGTAAGTCAGTTGAAGTTGGTTTCAACATGACAATGATCAGGGGAATTTGTAGGATTATTCGAACATTTTAGTTTTCATGTTTGAGAAATTTGAATTTCGGACTTTAGTTTGAACTTGAATTTGGATTTGGATTGCGGTTTGGATCAACCGAGGATTAGCAACAGTAAGAGTGGTGATGTGGCACCATTAACTTGGGATTACTGTAGCTTAATTACATAACCAAATTAAGCATACAATTACACAAGTGACTACACACATAACATTTCCACACACCAAAGTAAGCGATTACATGCATACTCAACTATTAGAAATGAGGATCTAATCATCTACTTCTTGTTGTGACGATGCTTGGCATTGCTCTGCTTCCGGCTGGATCCCTGGCCGTTTTGGGGAAGGAGGCACTTCCTCATGTCAACGATCCGCCTGTACATCTCATAGCTCGTGTACGCCTCCTTGGCCGCGTATACGACATGAGCTTTGTCGAGTTTCTCCATCCAGGCCGAGTGCCAGGCACGCTTGTCCTTGTTGCAGGAATCCTTCATGTCTCTATAGTAGGGGTTGATGATGGCCTCGGCGAGGTGAACCAATGAGTGCTTCTCATGCTCGTTGCTGCCCCAGATCTTGTATTGGCCCTGGATGTCGACAAGATTCTGGCAGGCGATGCTTGAGCACCTTTACATGTTGGTGATGTCCACTGTAGTGAACATGTAGTGGGGGTTGTTGATAAACCTGGCGAAATGCTCGCAAGGCCTTTTGGCCAGGCAATAGTGGTAGACGAGGACGTGATTGCGCACACACATCTGGGCGACGGCGACCTTGGGACGAGACCCGGCACAAGCGCGGGTGTAATCGAGGTCGTACCCGACCACCTTGTACTTCTCCTCAGCAAGCAACAGCTCCATGATGTAGATGGAGTGCTCCACCCAGACTGGGTTGTTCGTGTACACCGCCGAGAACTCCATGAATGTTCTGTGGGTGTCCACGGCATGGATGGCGAACTGTTGCTCGTCGTCGGCGGCCACTCGGAGCACCATTGGAGCCACACAGGATACCCTCTAAGAATTTGTCGTGGTGGGTGTGCTTCTTGCAACAGTGGGGCGCGATCAAAAGGTTGAAGATACACAAGGGTTAAATGGCCGCTGTAATAAATGGGGGCCAGCCGACCTGTAATCGTCACGTCTTGTCACCGCGTTCATAGCGGAGGATTCTAGTACACGCTTGAGAATCCCGCACATGTTTCGTTTGACCACGCATGGGCTTGAAGAGGCGCCAAATGTATCGCTCGTGAGCCTGTTCCCACGCAACCGCGCAAGCTTCCCGCCCGGCTAGTTTGGCCACAAGTCGGCTAGAAGAGGGGCAAATCATGGGCGTTTATAGGCAAAAAGCTTTGTAAAAACGAAGTGTGTGGAATGACTTCGGTCATAAGCTTACCTGTGGGTGATGAGGTCAAAGTTACATAGAAGGGTGATGATGGACACTCGAGTGTGATAATGAATTATGCGCTCTACAGGGCACACGGTTGAAGAAACCAACTGCGTGCAGTAATGTCGAAGATCGCAGTCGAGTTAGCAATACAGATCATGTGCTATGAGATCGGCAAGGTAAACACATTCGAGAATGGTTAATAAAATCTAAGTCCATTGCATATGAAGGTCAAAATAGTGCTACCAATATACGTGTCTCATACGATGCCATTTCAACGATTGTACCACAAAAGCTCGAAATATTACAAGGTTCAAATTCCAGAGTTATATGGCTCAAATTCGAAGATTACAAGGTTCAAACTAATATTAGAAATGAAATTTAGCTCATCAGCTGCAAACGCCCGCGCTGATCCGCTGAACATGGATATAAGAGAGGTTCAAACTAATATTACCACTTGTAAGGCTGGTTTTAGAACCTCATCATTTTTGCAAAGGGACCAGCCACTGAGAAGCCATGTATGGGGTTGACACGATGACTTCCAATTACTTTGTCATCTGAAGTTCCAAAATGAAATTCATCTTTATCGTAGCCTTTTCCATTCTGCCGCAGCCGCCGGTGCAGATCAACAAACCATTCATTTTTGTGAAATAAATGTAGGGCAAACCTCATTACCTTTTGCACCCTTGCTTTGACAACAAAGAACCTGGCGAATATAATCTCTGGTAAGATCCCTCGGTAGGAGTTCAAAGTAATTTCTAAGAGATGCAGATCTAGGCATTCAATGTGATTGTTATATTATATCACATTATGCACCACCGGGCCTAAGCTTATCCGCAAAAGAAGAAAATGTGTTAGTGCCTACATGCAGTTTTGAACACTACTACATGCCTATTTGGTTTGTAGGATGTGTAAAATGCACTAACGTGCTATCTTCGATCTGACATGATTAACATGGGCATTTGATTACAATCCAGAAAAATGTAGCCTTCTTCACAAGAGGTTGGAGTGGATGAAAAGTTCCCTAAGAAAACTAGTACTGATGAATCCAAAGGAGAAATGCTTATGGATTGTAACCATAGGGATCAAGCAACCAATATGGGGGGGCATGCATGTACTGAAATCCTCCAAAAATCCTTCAGAAATCGTAGTACATTGTCATTGTAAACTTGGGAAAAGGTGTCAAAAATTGAACTCCCGTATGGTTAACATTTAACAGGAAAGGAACATCACCTCAATATATAGGCTCTACAGGCACGGAAAGCATCTCAGGAAACTGACAACTTGGTTTAGGTTGGGGCCAATAGGTTCTAGTGCCAAGACCTTCACTGTGCGCAGATTTGGGGTCAAGCTTGTGGGATCATTTTCTGGATGACAGACGAACATACATCTTCAAAATTAGAAATAATGTTAATTTCTAGGAGAGGTAGAAGGCGGCTGTTGCACCTGAACGGGTGTGAATCCAATAACAAGTTTAGAGTATTTGTCAGACGAGTAGCCCACCACTGTCAATTTCGACACAGAAATGACATTGATTCTTGTTGGACCTTCTTGATCAACTACAAGTAAACTCTCAAGTGAAGGTGTCTCCTCAATGACCATACTGTGGTACACATTTTGTGATGTCTTCTTGTAGCACCAACAACACACATAAATAGTCCGGAGAGTCATGGACATGATGTGGAAGCTACTCAACCCATTGATTGCATGAACACGAAGTTACTCGAGTGCAGTACAACCACGGAGCAGGCGCTCCATGTCACCGTTTGGGAGGTAGACGGCGATGAGCTCAAGGTACTTCAGTCGTGGTAGAATAAGAGCAGGCGCGCCATTAAGGGTGGGGAATGGCAGTTCATGAACTTGGCGACGCGCAGCATGGGCGCGAGGCAGAGCGTGGACGTTGGCAGCGAGCGCATATGCCCATCGTCAAAAGTGACCTCCTCGAGCTGATCTAGGGCGGGGGATCGAAACCACTCGTCAAGCTTGGCTCGGTTCTTTTCGTTGGAACGGAACTTGCCCATGCTAAGGCCTCTGGTTGGGCCATGGTGACTGCCAAGCATCTCGGAGAATGCATCCAAGGTTTTGTGATAGCCATGTCGGAGCTTGTGGGTGTCGATGAGGTCGAGAGGGGTGGAGTGCCATAGGAGGCGCCACCGCCGCGAAAGGACGTTTGTCCGTGTCCCATATTTGATTGGGAGGAGGGAGATGATGACTATCAACATATCATCGGGGAGGCTGCTGATGAAGTCTAGGACTGCTAGAGTCACTTGCGGTTCTAGCTTGAACCGTCTCTGCTTGTTGGCAGCCCCGTTCTCCACCTCCGGAGTCTCCTCGTCAGTGGCGTTTTCTGATAGAATTGGGAGTACATGGAATATTTAGTTAAAACAGGGCAATAGAAAAGTGTATTGGTAACTAGAAGTTAGTGGGTAGGAATAGAGTAAGAAAATGGAATAACAATTGGTTGGTTAAATACTACACAACTAGCATTGTATAGAGTTATAAAATGTGGCCTATTTATCATTAAATATGAGATATTGGTTTGTCTTTTAGATAGACATTTGAAATTATAGAAAAGCTTGTAGGAAAACTACACAATGATAATATGTAGTTAGCATCTTTTGTCTTATTTTTCACGTGCCAAGTGATATTTAATTATTAGCCCAAAAGTGATTGGACTTTAGAGTGTGAGGTTATTAGTAAGAACTTTAGTGTGTGAGAAAATAAGATCAATGCCAGTAAGTTGTATGAATCAATGTATAAAGTCCTTCGATTTCAAGAAAATCACCAACTTTATCTCTTCCTCCATCAACAATTTTCGAAGAATTTCCCAAAAAAATCTAAATAGCATGATTTGTTTTCTAAGCTTTCTTTCTTACATCCTTCAACCTTAGCGTTGTGTACTGTGGTTACTCCTCTCGGTTAATGTACACAACTGTGGTTACTCATCATTCCTAACTACTCGAATCATGTAAAGATATTTTCTTAAATGTAAATAACTTATGTGATAATTATACCCATTCTATCCTTCAAAATAAATATATTGTAGCCAATATCTATATTATGAGGAAATATCAATAGAGTCCATTGAAAAAAGAACCACTGAATTTGGTATATGATCCACTAAAGCAAATTTTTTTACTCTGAATATGAAGTTGTTGGTACCGGATTTTGTTGGTGATATTAGAAAATTATAGGATTGTGCTTCCCACATGTCATGCAAATCTATATAGAGTATGGTTGGTGTTTCTAGCTAGATTTCCATTTTGTCCTCTTCTTCTAATAAATTGTTGTTTGCCCTTTCACAACCTTTTTAACTTCCCAATAAAACTTAAAATCTAACATGAATGTCTATCACAACTGCATTGTCATTACTGCAGTTTAATTGTGCAATAGTAGAATGTCCAAATATGCACCTAGACATGCTAATGTAGTATACTCCCTCCATCCTTAAAGAGGTGTACTTCCAACTTTGTTGGAGGGTCAAACAATCTCAAAGTTTGACCGAGTTTGTGAAAAAATATATCAATAATTTTGAAACCAAATAGGTATATGACGAAAATATATTTTATCATAATCTAATGCTACTAATTTGATGGCATAAATGTTGATATATTATTCTATAAATACGGTCAAACATAAAAAAATTGACTTTCCAACAAAGTTGGAAGTACACTCTTACAAGGCGGAGGAGTAGCTCTAATTATGTCAGTTGCTTAGCCATGGAAGAAAGTACAAAATTCGTAAAATAACCTCACCCTTTAAATCCCGATATATATATATATATATATATATATATATATATATATATATATATATATATATTACGAATGATATAAATATACATGTATTTTACGAATGATATAAATATACATGTAGGTGGTGCAATATTTTTAAATAAATACTCCCTCTGATCCGTAATAAGTGTCGTAGTTGTGGACCAAGGTTGAACTAACATTAAGTCAAAACTGGGACACTTATCTTGGATCGGAGGGAGTACCTTTTTCTAGTTTTATTCTCACATGTATGTAGTCCTCTTGCATGATCCTTTTTTTGATCTATTAATTTCATTAGCTGATCGCACCACTTATGTTGAGAATATTGTTCTCCATGAGTAAAAAAGTGTAGTGTGCATAATGTATATCTTGGCACTAATTGTTTCTCCATCGGTCATTTGTATCCAATCTATTTCTATAAGATTCCAGTGTGTTATAAATTATACTCCGTATGAAACAATGGACAACACATCATATTATGGATTGCTAAGTTTCAAATTAACGAACTTTTCGAACTTGAGACCTGCCCAATATTTCCTTCCTCATGACCGCAGCCCACCTACCCCCGCTCCCACCCCCACCCCCGCCACCACCCACCCCCACCGCAGCCACCGCTCGACGTCCTTCCTCCGACGAGGCGCTGCGCAGATCGCACCCTAGCCTCCCCCATGCCACTCCTCATCAAATCCATGGGGATCCCGCTGTGGGAGGGGAGGGGATACCGCGTGCCGCTCCCATTTGTCTACCAGGCTTTCCCAGATCTGCTCCAACGAGTCGATTCGGTCTCGCCGGAGGTCCTAGCAGCGACGAGGGATGCGCTGGAGGGAGAGGGCGAAGCGGATTATGGATGACACACTCTCGTGGTCCCACTGCACCCGGGAGTGGAGGGAAGCAGAGGAGGAGCTGGATCTAGAGGCTGGCCAGTACTCGGTCGAGCGGAGGTATGTCCAGATTTGCAAGGATCATGTCAACAGGGGGTTGCTGAATCTCGCTTGGAGGATTTACTTCGAGGGCACTTGGGAGGAGAAGCGCAGGATGCCGCATCCCTCGGAATCGCCATTGGCGTTCATCAATTGGGTGAGGCAGGAAGGGAGATCTGAGGATCCACAGAGAGCAGAGATATGGAGGTGCATCCTTGGCCTCATGCCAACTAGGAGGCCATCAGAGACAGAGCAGGTGGATCCGCTCCCCTATCTGTCGCCGATGCCAGCAACCGATTGAAGTAGCGATTGCTGAGAAACTCTGACCAGAGTGCTGAAGACGAGGACACCTACTTGTCATTCAGCATTTGAATTACTGATCCTCTGAGTAATGCTCGCCATCCTGTAAGCTTCTTTGCCTATCATCGCCATCACCTGTGTGAGCATGGATCCATGGGATTGGAGTTGCACTCTGGTAAAGACCCACCACTCTCTGCTAGCGAGCCTGACCCGCCTCCAGTTCCAGTTCCCGTCCCTGGCCATGGTGTCGATGCAGTAGAAGACTCTGAAAAATTGGAAGTGGAGGTAGCTGACCAGGGGCAAAAAACGCCTCCCAAATCAGATGTTGCTAGATCACTTGAACTGATGGCTGCCACCAATGAAGGTTGGGTTTCTGTTGCTGTTGAAGTCACTTATCCCCAACGAATTGAGAGGCATGAGCGGGAGGCAACGACTCTGTTGGTATTGCAGCAATCTGGTGGTTTCAATTTTCTTCAGAAAAGGAGACATGTGCAAAAAGCGAGAGAGAGAGAGAGAGAGAGAGAGAGTAGCTGACCAGGATGTCGACCTCGCGGTGGTGGAATTCCACCGTCAGCTGTGGATGCCTATAAAAAGGGGCTCGTGCGCTACCCCTGGCAACCCTAGCCTCGCCTTCCCTCCCCCTCTCCAACACTCCATTGCCGCCGCCACCCTTCACCTCTCCTCTATGGCGGAGGGGGCCGCGGACTTGGGCGCAATAAAGGCAAGGGAGGAAGAGGAGATAACCTGGCCGGCTGGTCACAAGAGCAAGCTCAGATGCATCCACCGCTGGGGCCTCCGCCATAGCAATTTTTCGGATACGGCTTCCAAGGTCCTCCACCGCAGTGGGGCTTCCCAGGCGGATTCCCGCACCCTTTCCAGCAACAGGCTTGGGGAGGAGGGCCGCAGTAGACCTGGTTCGGGCCTCCTGCCCAAGGCCCCCTGCAAGGCCAGGGTGGTGCGGGTGATTGGAAGTTGCCGGATCGAAGCAATCCCAATGGTCAGCAAGGATATGTCAGGAACTAGAGTAAGAAACCTCAGCGCAAGAAGCAGGATCAGGTGCAGAAAACTATATCAACCTCTTCTTCTGGTCTGATGCCATATGCTCAGGTGATCTGCTACAATTGTGGGGATCCAGGTCACCACAAGGATAAGTGTGAAAAACCAAAGAGATGTTTCATCTGCAAGATGGTTACTCATGTGGTTGAGGACTGTCCAGTTAGGAAGAAAGCCCACTCTTCTGCTAGATATGTGGGGAGTGCTGCTCAAGGGCTTGGCTTTTACCACCTGGATGTCCCTGATGTTAATGCTCAGCACCATGGGGCTCTGAAGAATGTAGGCATTGTGCTTATAGAATCTGGAGAGGTGACTAAGCAAGAATTGGTAGAAGAATTTGTTGATATTTCCAAAACCAACTAGCCATGGCCCATCAATGCACTAGATGACTGGACCTTCTTAGTGAAATTCCCACCAGAGATTGATGTTGCTACTGTTGCAGGTTATCCATGCGTTGGCCTGAAGAAAGACAATGTCATTGTTAATGTAGAGGTCTGGAAAGGCAATGTAGAGGCATAGGAGGATCTGCAAGATGTCTGGCTTAAAATCAGGAAGATGAACCCCAAGTGGTGTGAGTGGAATATGCTTGATCAGATCACATCCACTCTAGGAGTGCTACTGGATGTTGACTGGTAGCATAACTTCAAAACCTTCTATGAGACCGTTAGGGTGAAGGTCTCCTTCAAAGATCCCACAAGAATTCCTACAGAAAGACTCTTTGGGATCAAAGGCAAAATATACAGGCTACTGATTGAGGTTGAACCAGCTCTACCTGATGCAGAGGCAGTGATAGCAGCCAACCCCTCTCTAGACACAAATACTTCTTTGGAAACTAGGTCAAAAGACAGTGCTTCTACTGATGGAAGATCTCAGCAAGGCTCTAGAATAGGCTCTGATACTGGCTCTCTCACTGGCCATGGTACCTCTAGTCACAGAACCCAGGCCTCAGGGCACCAAAACTCCCAGGGGAAATCACTCCTACTTCCATGCTCAAGAATCAGCTCCCTGAGCCGCAATATTTTCCCAGAATGAAAGTGTTAGAACAGCTACTTAACACATAACAGGGGGGTTCTGTGGGTTTCAACCTGCTGAGAGAAATGGAGCTGGCTGAAGATGACGAGGTTTTATCTGAGGATGAAACAGAAGAACATGACTGTGTTTCTGAATCAGAGCAGCTGAACCTAGAGGTGCAATATGACTCAAACTTCCCTGCTTTGAGGGTTGCCAATGAGGGCAAGAAATGGGGACCGGTCCAGGCGGTTAGAATGAGCACTAGGATTGCTGGAGACAAAAAGACCATCATGGAAAAAGCACAACACCTTAAGGAGGTTCTGAACCTGGAGATCCACAAAACTCATGGTAAGAACCAAGCCTCTTTTAATCTGTTAAATAATCCTTCCTTTCTTTCTGTTACTTCTAATATTGGAGTAGAAGTTGATCTAGCTAACAATTGTCCATCTAACCCTACTACTCACACTGGTAGCACTAGTTCGGTTGCTGCAAAAATGACTGAAGGTCATGTTGCTGAATTAGGGGAGGGTTTAGCTGATCAAACTGTCGACTCTGATCCCCCCTCCAGTCCTAATGAGGGACTTTAGTCCCTGGTCTGCAAGAATAGATGGGGCAAGCACCCTAGAAACAGAGGTAATTAAAATGAATGCCCTCTTCTGGAATGTTAGGGGCATCTCAGCTGTGGGTAGAAAGCCTCTTATTATTGATACTATTGCTAAGACTCATGCTACTATCCTAGGGTTTCAAGAGACTAAGAAGGAGGATCCCCCCTCTTATCTCAAATCTTTAGTAGGAAATAGAGACTTTTCTTGGCACCACCTCCCATCAAAGGGCTCTGCTGGAGGCATCCTCATGGGAGTTAACCAAGATGTTTTTGAAATTATTGCATGGTCCCACTAAGATTTCTCTGTTAGTTGTGAAATGAGACACAAGTGCAATGGCAATCTGTTTAGGGTCATTATAGTGTATGGGTCCCCATATGAGGAGGGGAAAAGAACTTTATCTCTGAACTCCATACTCTTTTTGTAGATTTTAAAATCCCTACCCTTGTTGGAGGAGATTTCAACCTAGTTAGAAATGCTAAAGAAAAGAGCAATGGTATCATCAACCATATATGGAGTGATAATTTTAATGCTTGGATTGAAATCTAGGGACTCCTAGAGATTAAATTCTCTAGTAGGAAATTCACTTGGGCTAACAACCAAGTTGACCTCATCATGTCTACTATTGACAGACTTTTTTGCAACACTGATTTGGATGGCTTATATCCACTAGCTTCATGCAAGCCCATACCTAGATGTGGGAGTGATCATACTCCACTGATATGGGACTCTAGGGTTGAGTCTCAGCCTAAAAAAGGTAGCTACAAGATGGAGAAATGGTGGCTCCTTAGAACATATTTTACTGACCTGGTTCACAAAATATGGTCAGAGCCTAATAGAGCCACTTCTACCATAGAGAATTGGCGGATCAAAATTAGGAGCCTTAGAAGAGTCACCAAGGGGTGGAACTCTAATGAAGAGGCTAATCTTAGAAGATACCAGAAAATACTCTTAGACGAGTATGATATATTAGATATTAGAGCTGAAAACTCTGACTTATCTGAGGCAGAATTTAATAGAATGAGATTCATTCATTCTGAGCTACAGAAGATCTGGCTGCAGGAGGAAACTAAAGCTAAACAAAGATCCAGAGATAGAGACATCACTGAAGGTGATAGAAACACAGCCTATTTTCATGCAGTTGCTAACCAAAGGAGGAGGAAAACTCTCATCCACTCCCTGGACGGCCCTAATGGACCTGTCTCAGACATTAAGGACATGCTTAATATAGCTAATGATTACTATAAAGATCTGTTCAGAAAACAGGATAGTAGTGGTTTCAAAATCAAGGCTGACTTCTTCTCAGCTGGGGAAAAAGTCACCCCAGCAGAGAATGAGGCTCTTGAAGCCCCCTTCACTGAGGAAGAAGTCAAAAAAGCAATTTTTGACTCTTACCCAGATGGGGCCCCCGGCCCTGATGGTATCCCTTTCTTCTTCTACCAATAATTTTGGGGGCTGATTAAAACTAACCTGATAGCTATGTTTAATGATTTTCGTTCAGGCAAACTGGATATTCATAGACTTAATTTTGCTATGCTCACCGTGATCCCTAAGGAGCCTGATGCTACTTCTATGAAAAAGTTTAGACCTGTTAGCTTGATTAACTGTAGTTTTAAAATTTTCTCTAAAGTACTCACTAATAGACTTGCTAAGATTCTTCAGAGACTAATAGCTAGCAACCAATCTGCCTTCTTGAAAGGTAGATATATCCTGGAGAGTGTTGTCACTGCTCATGAGGTGGTGCACTCAGTCTGCTGGGAAAAAGCAAGGTTTAGTCTTGAAGCTAGACTATGAGGAAGCTTTTGACAATGTAGATCTTAGTTTTTCTCCTAGACATACTTAGCAAGAGAGGATTTGGTGGTAAGTGGATTAGCGGGATTCGCCAAATTACTCATAATGGCTCTGTGGGAGTCAAGATGAATAATGTGGAAAGTGACTTTTTCCTTTCTGGGAAAGGGCTCAGACAGGGAGACCCCATTTCCCCTCTTCTCTTTAATCTAGTAGTAGATGTCCTTACTAAAATGGTGTCTAAAGCGCAGACATTGACCTGATTGCAGGGTTGTGCATTGAAGTGTGCCTAGGGGGATCATTTTTTTAAGAGAAAATGCCAGAGCCCGACTTTATAAATAAAGCCACCAGGCAGATTCATAACCAACCACAGCGAACAACCACACAACAGGAGCAGAGTAATAGCCAGAACCACACCGGCTAAAGTATAATGTACATGGCTCCCAGGCCAGTACACGGCACGCAGGCTGGAGAGACTAAAGACAGCAACATTAGGGCCAACAACTCCTAACTGCCAGCTTGAACTGGAGAAAGGGAGATAGCAGAAGCCCGAATCTTGGATATCATCATATCGAACGCATCCCTGTCCTCCTCCTTAATCAATAATCTCCACTGCTGCAAGAATATGCAAGTTTTAAATAAGCAAACAGCAGGTTTAGCAGGAAAAACATGTTCAATAGTAAACTTGTTTCCTGTCGTCCAAAGAGTCCAGCACATCGCTGCCAAGCCCACCCAAAACATTCTCCTCTGGGCCCCAACCAGGTTTTTGGCCAAGAGTCAAAGGTCTGAGAAAGAGGACGGTCTCCAGGAAACATGCAACCATGATCTGATACAACACCAGAAGAGTTTAGCCAGCACACAATTAAAGAAAATATGCATCGTGTCTTCTCTTAGCCCACATAGGGCACAACGATCAGACCCAGGGCCATTACGTTTGCGGACCTGATCACCAGCCGGCAGCCGCCCGCGAGAAGCTTGCCAGAGGAAAATCTTGATCTTAGGAGGGATACGATCCCTCCAGATCAACTTTAATTTGGAAGTAGTGGAGCCAGAGATCAGCTTACCACATAAAGATTTCACAGAAAAACGCCCAGAAGGGGAGTGGGGCCAAACCATCGAGTCCTCCTCCTCCGAGAGCACAGGGAAGAAGGCAACAAGGCACTGTCAGTCAACCAACTCTTCAGGAGAAAGAGAGCGCGCAATTGCAGATCCCAATTATTGGCAGAGAGCTCAAAGATAGAGATCTCAGGGTCAGGGCAATAAGAAAAAAGAACAGGAAAAGAATTCGCCAAGGTGGTCGAACCGCACCACCAGTCAAGCCAGAATCTAGTGGATCTTCCGTTGTGAACAATAAACTTGACGAGGCCTTGAAAAATAGGCCTAAGTTTAACAAGGTCTTTCCAAAACTGAGAAGCCCACGAGGCGCGAGCAAACATGGGGCTAGAAGAAGTGAAATATTTAGCTTTGAGGATGTTGTACCATAGAGGTTTATCCAAGGTGGTGGTCATGATCTTCCACCACCAGTAGATGATCAAGCATTTGTTCATGACTAGAGTGTTAATGATACCCAGCCCCCAAGGCTTTTTGGTCTACAAATAGTGTCCCAATTAATCATGCGATACTTTCGTTTGTTATCAGCCGCGTTCCAGTAAAAGGCACCTCTATGTTTATCAAACCCAACGTGAGTGCCATTAGTAAGCAGATAGAATCCCATCAGAAACATAGGGAGGGAAGTAAGGTAGGCATTAATTAGGGCAACTTTACCAGCCTGGGTATTATATCTACCCCTCCAGGGCATGACACGATTGCCAACTTTGGCCACCGTAGGAGCACAGTCTTTAGCCAAGAGTTCGTCAGAAGTTATAGGTAGACCCAGATACTTAAGAGGGAAGGAGCCAAGAGAACAGTTCAGTAAGCAGGCAACACGTAAGGCCTCGGTATCCGAGACCCTAGTGACGATGACTTCACTTTTGGAGAAGTTGTTTTTTAGACCAGAGATAGCCTCGAAGCAGAGAAGAAGAAATTTGAGGTGGGCAAGGCAGTGATCATTAAGTTCCACCATAATAATCATGTCATCAGCATACTGAAGGTGAGTAATCCCTTGCGGGATAAGATGGGAACTAACAGGAGTAATGTGCCAGCCCCTGCGGCCCTAGACAGAATATTAGAAAGGGCGTCCGCCACGAAGTTGAAGAGGATGGGAGAGGGCGGGTCACCTTGCCGAAGGCCTCTAGAGTTCTTAAAAAATTGCTAACTTTCCCATTAACAGAAATGGCAGTTTGGCCACCCACGACCATCTGCATAATTCGATGGACCATACCACCGTCAAAGCCCTTAGCCAGCAACACTTGTCTTAAGAAGCCCCAACTCACAGAATCATAGGCTTTTTCAAAGTCCAGTTTAAGAATAACAGCCTTGCTGCCTGATTTGCGAATATCACGAACGATCTCATGTAGACAGAGGACCCCATCAAGGATAAAACAACCTTTGACAAAGGCAGATTGAGTAGGATAGAGGGTACAGCCATAGGAGTAAGACGCGTGGCCAAGCATTTGGCGGGGAACTTGGCAAAGTTATTGATGAGAGTAATAGGCCTAAACTGTGAAATGAGCTCCGCACCCTTAATCTTAGGAATGAGAGAGATAACCGCATAATTGAGCCTAGAGATGTCCACTGTCCCCAAATAGAACCCTTGAATAACTGCACAGATAAGTGTCTTGAGTTTAGGCCAGAAAGTTTTAAAGAAAGGAATAAAGAAGCCATCCGGGCCAGATGCAGAGTTAGTATTAGCTTTGTTAATAGAATTAAAAATCTCCTCTTCAGAGAAAGGTATCATAAGAGCAAGGTTTTCATCCAGGGACACCCTGTCCTCTTGGTCCCAAAAGGTAGAAGAAAGTCTGAACCCCTGATCAGGTTTGGCACAAAGGAGGGAGGAGAAGAAATCAACTATGTGATTCATGATGATGCCTTGGTCTGAAACCCTAACCCCTTCGATCATCAAGCTGTCAATCATGCATCTACGCCGCCTCCCATCGGCAATGGCAAAGAAGTAAGCAGTGGGGGGATCTCCTTTAAGCATCCAGTTGATCGTGCCCCTCTGGCGCCAATATATTTCAGCAAGGCGATGCAGCTGCACCACGGATCGCTCAAGGGAAAAGCGCAGAGCCCACTCAGAGTCAGAGAGGACAGAAAGTCAGCCCGAGAGTCTAGAGCATCAATCTGAGCCAAGAGGAGAGCTTTATCTCTGCGCTCCTGCGCCGCGTGATTACGGGACCAGCCACGCAGAAACTTGCGCAGGGAATACAAGCAATGGTGCCAGTCATCCATAGGGCCGAAGGAGCGACGGGCAGTCGTAAGAATATCAGAGATTCTAGAAGTGAGGAGGTCACCAAAGTCGTTGATTATAAGCCAAGAGGCATCAAACTAGAACCGAGGGGGTGGAAGCGCAATGAAGCCCTGCGTCAAGAATGAGTGGAGCATGATCCGAACCTACAATAGCCTTTGTTTTGATAGTAGCAAGCGGGAAAAGGGAGTCCCAACTCGGGCAAACAAGAACACGATCCAAGACAGAGCGAATACGGGAGACCTGATGATTAGTCCAAGTGAACCTAGGGCCCACCCTGGGAATCTCACGAAGTGCGCAAGTACTAATAAAGTCATTAAAAGCATCAGCCAGCGCCCAGGATAAGTTGTTGGTGTTCTTATTAGTCGGATAGCGCAGCAAATTAAAATCACCACCAATCAGGAGGGGAAGGGTGCAAGACTCCACCTTATTAGAGATTTCGTCCAGGAATAAGGGGGTAAGGGAATGATCCGCCGGGCCGTAAACCACCATGACTTCCCAAAGCGTATAGAGTTGGCGGTGGAACACAACAGAACTAGCCCAAAAAATACCATGGTCAAAGGTAACAAAGTCAAAAACATCACGCTTAGAGCTGATTAGAATGCCACCCGAGTGGCCCGAGGAGGGAAGAAAATTCCAGTCAAACCGATCAGCATCGCAACTGCAGAGAGCTCGTGGGGGCGAAGGAGGTTTTAAAGGTCTCAACCAGACCGATCAGATCAATATTATTGCCCCTGACGACGTCTTTGATTTGGTCCCGGCGCCCCCGAGCCCCGAGACCTCTAACATTCCAAAAAAGTACTTTCATTTGAAGGACAAGTTCTTAATACGTAAGCTCGACCTGTAGGGTGCCAAGAAGGTTTTAGCGCGTTTAGGGGCACCCTTCTTCATAGAGACCCGGGGGGCAACAGAACTAGCTGGCTCCCCCCCTTCCGAACCCCCTTCGGCCACAACCGAAGGAGCAGGAGGAGCCGCTGCAATATCTTTTGCTTTGGTGATAGCAGCCTGGGCCACCTCATTGGCCCTAATTAGAGCAAGCAGAGAGGAGGGAGATCCAACATTATGATCAAGCGATATACCAACATCCGTGAGAACCTTTGTCAAATGATCATCCGAATAGGAGGGCAGAACAAGCCTAATAGGGGAGGAGGGAGGTATCGAAGAAAACGACGGGGGAGGGGCTCAAAGAGTACCTGAAGCAGGAAGATCACGAGCCGCCGCATGACGAGCAGCCTTGTCCGCACTAGCACTCCAGAATCGCGGATTCGACCACTCTTGCATGCCGTTGAAGAAGGAGAATGGATCAGAGTGGAGCACGGCGCCACCGGAGAAGCATGGCCCGCCGCGTCACCCATGTCAGCATCCAGGCGGCGACAGAGCCCCGCTGTGGAAAGCTTGGTGCCCGAGGAGGCCCGGCTGCGAGCCGAGAACTTCCGGACAGATGATTTGTGCTTGGGGAGGGAGCCAGCCGTAGCACGCGGAGGGGAGGCGGGGAGCCCGGACAGACCGGCAGGTTGGAGCAGACCCTAGAAACAGGGGTACCAGCTGGGGGTAGCCGGGACAGCCTGGTTAGACACTTTCTCCGCCATCACATCCTTTCCAACATCCTTGCTCTTTGGGGCATTTTCTTTGAAGAGTTCCTTGGATTCCGAGCCCATTCCATCCATACTGAGGCCATAAAGTGTGGGTGCGAGCCCCCGCTCAAGTTGGCAGCATCACCGCCCCCTCCGCCATGATTCTCGGCCGGAGGAGGAGGTGGGGGAGGAGGAATATTGGGAATGGCACCACCCTCCATGTGGACCCGCAACCTGAAGCCATCAGACGAAGGAAAGACGTCAACAGAACCATGAATACAGAGGGGATCTACTGCCCAGAGCTTGAGACGAACGGGACCAAGAACAGAGAGGGACTCCGGGTCGAGCATGATGGGTTTATCGATCAAGACACCAAAGGCCATCACGAATTCAGCAGAACACAAAGTAGGGGGAATATCATCCGCAAGGACCCAGGTTTCCGAGAGGGGGAGATAAGCTTAGCACCATTGGAAGTCGCCTTCACTGACACAACGAGCTGGTTGAGAGGTAAGGTGAAACTAGTGCAAGAGGAGATCATCTTGAGGCTACTCCTGGAGGGGAAAACCACGGCGAAATCAAAATCAGAGAGCTGCCGGTTCTGCCAATCCCAGCCTCCGTCATCCCACAGCTTGAGTTCGTCTAGGAGGGTCTGGGGGGAAATTTTGTGATCTTTGATGGAGATTATAGCAGCGTTGGAGAGCTCAAGGGCCACAGCCACCTGAGGGATCTCGCTGTCGAGAGCATAGAATGAGCACCCAGGAAGACCTTGACCGAAGAGCATAAAGGAAGCAGGCTTGCGGCGATTCTCACAGTCCACCGTGAGGTGGCCATCTTCTCTGCAGATCAGGCAGAAAGGTGGATTGAAGCAGCGGGATTGGAAATGGCCGGGCTGGTGGCAAGCGAAGCAAGTAAGGTTAGGGTTGGGTGGTTGGGGAAGCGGAGGGGACGGACGAGCTGGCGGAGGAGGGGGAGGGGCAAGATCCCGTTGCCCATGGCAGCAGAAGACGAGCCGGGGCCAGACACCGGAGAACGACGCCCAAAGGCACCAAATCCAGCGCCCCCACGCCCCATCAGGCGCCCGTCGAGCCCCGACGAGGGGCCAGAGGAGCGACCACCACCACGAGCCAAGGGGAGTGGGCCACACGGAGGAGGAGGAGGGGGACGGGCACCAGGACCAGAGCCGCCAGCAGCAGCCGCGGCCTCCCTGGGATCGACCCCAGATCCGCCCGATCTAGGGGCCTCCGACCCCGAAACCGCCGCGGACACCGCAGCCGGCCGAGCACGCTCATCTTTCTCGAGCCATTCGGGCCCCGCCGCCCAGGCCTCGCGGTCATGGGCCACTTGCGACTGAGCCGCCTGCTCGGCATCAAGCTTCGAGCGAAGGGACGCCTCGAGCTCCAGATCCGCCGCCCCGTCGCCCGAGTCCTCCCGCCGCCACTTCTGTCCCGATACGGCCTCGCTCAAGGACCCACGGGATCGATCCATGGCCACAATAGCCGCGAAGGAAAGAGAGAGAGGTGGAGGGGAGGGGGTCTGCGGTAGAGAGGAATGCGGAGGCGGAAGCGACGCAGATCGGATTGAGAGGCAGGAAACCCTAGGAATGGGGGGCGGAACCCTTGCGGACCCATAAATATCCTAAGCTAGCTAGGCCGGGAGGGGCCACGCAGGCCGAGCTCGCAAGAGGGGGAGGGGGCGACTGGGCCAAGATAGGCCCAGGGCCCAGAATGGAGAGGGGGGAAAACACAAGTAGACGACAACAAAGGCGGCCCAATTGGAACGGACGGCCCAGACCAGGCCAAAGTGGGTCGAGCAGTGGGCCCACAAGCCTCCTGCTCGGGAACCCGATCTAGGGTTGGAGGCGAGGGGGGAGCGGCCGTCGTCGCCGCCAGCAGCACCGGACCCAACCTGCCCGACAACGACGAGGACGGAGGAGAGCAGGACGAACGCACCAGACCACCAACCCGCATAGGAGCGGCCCCATGCAGATGATACCCTCCTGTTTTTAGACAATGACCTTGCCCATGCGACCAACCTTAAGTCAATTCTGACTTGTTTTGAACAGGTATCTGGGATGAGGATCAATTATACCAAGAGTGAGCTCATCCCCATTAACATGGTAGATGATGACTTTAGTCCTTTTCTATCAGTCTTAGAAGGCAAGGGGGGGTGAATTCCCCATCAAATATCTTGGGATCCCCCTTCATCATGACAAACTTAGGAAAGAGGACATCCAACCTCTAATAGATAAGATCATGAAAATGATTGCTGGATCGAGAGGCAAGCTCCTCTCATATAGAGGCAGGCTCATTTTAATCCAGGCCTGCTTGGCCAGCATCCCATCTATCTGCTTTCCTTCTTCAAATTCCCTAAATGGGCCATTGAGATGATTAACTCTCAAATGGCCAATTGCTTGTGGAATGATTTTGAAGGCCATAGGAAACTACACCTAGCTAATTGGAGGCTAGTGTGTGTGAAAAAGGAATTTGGAGGACTGGGGATTCCCAACCTCCATGACATTAATCTTTGCCTACTAGGATCCTGGGTGAAGAGATATTGTGAGGGTGAGGGAAAGCCTTGGAAAATGATCATTGATCACAAATACATGGCTGGTAAAATCAATATCTTTGCCCCTAACTTGTCGCCCTAGGCTTCTAGATTCTGGAAAGGCATTAAAACCACTATCCAAGCGCTGAAGTTTGGATACAGATGGAAAGTTGGGTCAGGTACAAAGGTCAGATTTTGGGAGGACACCTGGTTTGGTACTTCTCCTCTGGCTATACAGCTCTGGCCTATTTACTCCATTTGCAATGAGCAAACTAAGAGTGTTAGTGAGGTTTGGGATGGGCATCAACTCAAACTGACTTTTAGAAGGAACTTTGATGACATTATCATGGAGCAATGGCACCAGCTGGTTGAGATTGCTGGGAGTGTGATCCTCCATGATGACAGAGATGCTTTAATCTGGCAACTAGATAATAAAGGAGTTTACTCCACTAGCTCACTCTATCATATAATTAACTTTAGGGGAGTGCAACCAGTCTATATCCCCGTTGTTTGGAAACTTAGGACTCCCCCCAAGATTCATGTCTTTCTATGGATCTTTGATAACAACAAACTAATGACCAGAGATAATCTTAGGAAGAGACAAATTATTAAACCTCTCGACTGCGTTTACTGCTCTGAGGCAGAAACAAATGCCCACCTATTTTTTGAATGCATAGTAGCTAAGCAGATCTGGCCTCTGGTCTCTGATCTCTTTGAGGTGAATGTTAGCACTGATTTGAATCAATTGCTAAAATCTGGGTAGCTAATGGCAAGCATTCTGCCCTTAACACTGTTAATACAACGGTGCTTTGGTGTCTTTGGAAATATAGGAACTCTATTATTTTCAATAACACCTTGTGGATCTCGATCAAACAGGTACTGAGACTGATCCTCAGGACTGTCAAAAACTGGACAGTGCTATCCTCCGGCAAGAATGCAGAGAGACTGGAGGTCTTCTCAGAGCATCTTACGAACTGCCTTCGCCGCCCCCTGTTGATCAGTGGCTGATGAATGAGTTGCCGCTGGGAGCCCCTCTGGTGAATCCATGGAACAAGCTAAAGATCTCTGGCGACAACAACAGCTTCGCTTCTCCCTCTAAGAAGCAAGAGACTGGCGCAATCACCTTCTCCAGGCCGGTATCGACCCTGACGGTGACCTGGTCCCCCCAAGAGATGGCAGCCCCTCCGTTGAAGACTCGCAAAGCCTCTCAGGACTTGAGCTGCGCCTAGATGCTTTCTCTGTTGGCATCTTTCTGAGGCCTTGGCCTTTCACAAAGCTGGTAGCACTTTGTTGTTTTAGCTTTTGCACTCTCTTTATATTTTCACTTTCTGCTGAACTGCTCCTTTCAGTGAGCTGATGTATGGCACAAACTTTGGGTTTCATTCGAGCAATGGAACCGGGGAGGAGCCTCCTTGTTCTTCTAAAAAAAAGTTTCAAATTAACTATTGATGATAATACAATATAGGCCATCGTCCTAGCTACATGGTTCTAGAAAAAATAGTTATGGATGGACTAATCAACATGCTAACCTTGTTTTGTCCTGAGAGCCGACTGATTGGTCACGTGTGAACTTGAAAACCTACTAACCTAGACAGGCATCTGGCTTCCGCAGAGTACTGAACTACAAACTAAGCTTATCAGTAGCTCTAGGCCACAAACACACAGCCCACGGGGGTATTCTCGCCTCTTCGTTTGCCCGCACAGTAGCTTGTGAATTTGTTCTTGGCTTGAAACAACACGCCTATATTCTACTTTTTTTACTCTTTTCCCATACTTCCAAACACATGCACGTCTTATTTTTGAGAGACAAACCATGCATGTTCACACTAATGTTTTTCCTCGGCCATTAGACATAATGCATGTTATCGAATGAAAACTGCTAAATTTGTTTACGTGTGTATAAATTCTTATATTTCTGTTGTCAACTATTCTGAAATGTTGTAATATAGCTATCTTCTTTTAATTGAAGAACTTTTCATAAGTAAATTTTATTATTATTATTATTATGAACTGAATTCCCGGCGCACTCACAAACAGCGTCACATGTTTGACTATTCACTTGTTCATACCAATCCAATCAGAAGCAAATAAAGTGTCTATGCAACAAGGAGTAGTATTTACTTACTTGATAGCGTTTGGATGACTGTCATGCATGCATGCAACGCTGCACCAACTCGTATTCGGATCAGATTGTATTAGCCGGATTGGCTAGCTTTAGAGATTGGACACGAAGGCATATGCAACTTCTCTCTTTTCTTTTTGAGGGGAGATAATTGATATCATATAAGGAGAGGATTTTCCAAATTCCTTGTTTTCATCTTTCCCTTTTTCCTTTCAATAAAAATCTGAGCTGTGTATTTTTAATTTGTGTACGCATAGTTGATCCAAGCAATCTAATTATGAGACATGCTAATGTAAAAATAGTTAATCAATTTGTTTAAAGATGGAGCTAGTCCCGTGCGCTAAACGGACAATACGTGGCTAAACATATAGTACTACCTGTGGACCTTTCTGACTCCAATGGGACTATAATCTAGTATGACTGGCTAAAAAAGGTTTTGACTTCAAACATTAAATCTCAACTGTTCTTTTGGCTAATTAAATCTTGTTTGTAAATTTTCTATCGCTTTAATAATATAATAGATTCCTTTGACATTCCTGGGTAAGTCAACATGCAGATACTTGAAAAGAACACTTACTTCGAACAAAGTCTGGACGGATGATATCGTCGTGGAAGTTAGCATATATCTCATGACCAGGCTTTTTTATGTGCACTGCAATTTGTGCCAGCTTTCAGTACATAAAACTTAGAAATTTTTGTCCAAAGGTCCGTGGCAAAATAGGAGTAACCACATTCATCAAGTCTTACAAAAGTAACGATTGTAAATCCATGGTTTGTGTTCAGTATGACATCCCTGCGGTCTTGATTTATGTAAAGGGCAAGATAGTGTACCACAGATTATGTTGCATAGCAGGGGACGCGCTGCAGAAAATGGTAGGATTGTTAAAGAATATGGTAACATGCAAATATGGGAGAAATTGAAAGAACTGTACAACAGTTGAAATCAAAGGACAAAAAACTATAATTAAACAGATAGGGTAATCATGATGTCATGAAAATATGAGAGTAATCGAAAGAACAATACATCATTAATTTGCCTAATATATAAAGAAGAGGAAAAAAATCCCCTTTGACGTATATGCTGCATGTGGCACCTTTTATCCAAATGTGGCATATATAATATATGTTCAGAAAAGTAGGCCATGCCAACCGATTTAGGGTGAGATTGAACATACCGCAAGCATCCTCAAGTCCTCTGGTACGGTGAGATGGAACTCCATGGATGCCTGGCCGAGGCCGCAATGTCTTGATATGTCCGTGCATGATACACTCTATGAATGAAAGAAAATCCTCAAATCAGCTCGAATAAAAATGGATTCATGGAGATTACGGTCGGGTGATTAAAGGACGTAGATGAACTAGGATAAAAGATGAGACAATATCTCATTAATTTAGTTACTTTGTTGTCCATGAGAAAAAAACCTCAATACGGCGGATTCCCCAATCGGGCGGAGCTGGGTCGACTGCGAGCAGCATCGAGAAAGTCGATGGCGATAGGCGGCGGAAGCGGAAGTGGCAAAATGCGGTGGGGTTTGCCGGCAGCCTGGCGGCGGCGACAGGAGTCGAGCTAAATGGTTGCTGCGGCGATAGGCAGTGCCATGCAGAGTCATAGAGGAGCTTTTGTAGGTGTGAATGGGGACCGGAGGGGCTGTCGGGTGGGGTGAGGGTTTTTTTGATGTGGGGATGGTGAGGGTTTTCTTTTTTTCTTTTTTGAATTGGATGGTGAGGGTTTTCTGTCCCACAAAGAGTTTCGGAGGTAATGGTTTGCTTGAGCCAACCGTGTGTGATTGACGTAATAGGGAAAATGAAAGGCAGTGCACACGGTTCCAATATTGGGAACCATGTGTGATTGACGTACTACCTCCGTCCTGGTTTATTGGTCCCCTTTGTAATTTGTTCCAAAATTTGACCAAAGATTTAACTAACAAATGTTTATGCATGTCACCAAAAATTATATCATTGAACACTATGTTCAAATATGCATCCAACGATATAATTTTTGCTGACCTGCACTAACATTTTGTCAGTTAAATCTTTGGTCAAAATTTAACAAAAATTACAAAGGGGACCAATAAACCAGGACGGAGGTAGATTCCATCAACCGAACTAATTGCTTCCATATCCCACATTTAGACATAAGTAAACATAGATTAAACATACTCAGACATAGATAAAAAGCGTACACAAGCATAGTTCAACCATAAGTACATAGTCCAACCGTCATTAAGCATACTCAAGCACATTTATATTTAAGACACTACATAGCCATACGTAGTTCAATCCCACATCTCATCTCATCTGCCGGCATGATCCTGAAGCTTCTCCCGGTACTCGGCGTATGAGTCTTCCGCCACCCTGCGAGAATACTTTTGCTTGAAGGAGCCAACGGCTCGTCCTCTTGCATGCACCAGAACACTTTGATATGCGTGATGAAGCTTTTGGTTGCAAAATGGGCATCGATAGCCCTAGTTCCAGGTCCTAATACGCCTATTATGCATTCCCGCATAAAGCTCCCTGAGGATTTGCCTCTTGTACCTCCTCTGGCCATCTTCATCCTCACTGTCGACATAGTCAGATAGCACCTATACATATAGTAAAAAATGTGGCGTCAAATTTGGAATACGAACTAATCTCTAGCGAACATTTGGCAGTTGCCAAAATTTGGCATCAAATCAATGTTTACATGCCATAAAGTAGGATTAGGAATTTATGGCTATTTTTTAGACATATCCAGAGATTATGGTTCGATTTTAAGCACAATCGTCTATGTACAGATCAATATTGAAGAAAATAATGGCACAAACATATACGTAGGTCATTCAAAATCAATTGTCAAGACCTGGCTAGGAATTATTAGCACGGACACTAACCCTAGTCGGATTATTAGCAGAAATCATTTGCACAGATGAAACAACTAATCACTTATCACATGTACCATTCAAACAATCAATACACTACACGGATCTAACGACTTACTCAGATTTCATGGATTGGAAAAATATAACCATAGGCTTTCTATTACAAAAAGGGGGAGGCAGGACGCAGGAGTAACCCGAGAAACCCAAGGATGTATTTGACACATAAATGGGTATAGATGACTAACCGGTTCTCCGTCGTCGACGGAGTCATCACCGGATTCGTCGCCCGAGTCGTCACCAGAGTCGGTGTGGACCTCCCGCTTCAGCTGTGGAAGCTCAACGCCGTAGACGACGTCAGGCTGCAGCGATACCTCACCGGCGGTGACGGAAACCTCTGTCTCCATCTTCACACCGTGCTCCGTTGCTTTAGCAGCCCCAGTGTCGCCACTCCCTCCGATGGAGCGCTTCGGCGGCATCCTCATACACTGACGGCTTTGAGGAATGAGAGCGGCGTCGAGGATGCAGGCGGAGAGAGAGGATTGTGTGTGTGGCGAGGATGAGGGGTGCGGCCGCTTGGGCGCGCCATTAATATGGAGTAGTGGGAGAGAGGTGGGCGGTGGTCAAACCGCTGGCTCGCCTCCTGGTGAGCCTGCGCACCGGTCTGCTGGCATGCCTACCGTCATTTCACACATCAACTCGCAGCCTCGCGATGACACCATGCAGCGAGCAGGCCTCCCATCAATTCACACACCTGCCGCACGCCTACCGGTCTGCCTGCGCAGCGGACTGGTCGCATGCGTCCCGTCAACTCACGCCTGCTCGCACGCCACATGGGTCGTGATGGCACATATATTGTTTTTCTATTTTGATGATTAATGCTGCCGCTTTATTGCTTAACCGAAGCATGGCACGTATCCATTGTTGGTCTAATGCCCACGGTTCGAATAAATAATCCGTTTGCGATATTGGTTCCTAATTATTAATAATCTCCCGTTTTTAAGAACATAAAGATTACATCAAAACTTTTCTCAAATTTGACAAAGAAAGTACAATGCCACTATGTATTGGATGTACTAGATTTTAAAAATCAAGATTCTGAATGTTTGAAATTTCTTGCACGGGGAGTAAACATGCATCCAGTGAGACACATGTGTTTTTTCAATCCATTTAGGTGCACTATCACGTGTGCATATAGCTCAAATTTGATATTTGCACATTATACCCCTAGAAAATCAATCAATGTACTAAAATGTCTTAATGATATCTTTTTTTCAAAATTAAAACCTCCCTCCTTAGGTAACATTTGTTCACCGCGGGAAAATTTAACATGCATCATAGTTGCGGTGGATGCGCGGTGTGTATGTGTGTGTGTGTGCGTGCGTGTGTGTGTGCACGCGCGCATCGTGGGGGGGCTGGCAATACACTACGAGTTGTGAGCCACCGTGTGGGTTGGCCGTTTTGTAAGGCAGGTGCCACATCAGAGTCGTGAATTCATTATTTAAAACATTACTCAACCCTTTCATACATACATGTTTTGGCCACATGCAGTCGGTGGTTGTCCTACACGACACTCACTCACGTGTGACGCTTTCTGTGGGCCCACGAGGTCGTCGTCCATCACTTCGACCAACAGCCGACAGAGAGGTTAATTTGACCAGCAAGGTAGAATCTTTTTTGTTTGTGTTATGGTGGGAGTATATAGTATGGATCGAAGAGGTGGGAGGGGACTAGCATATATACTACGTACGCGTCCGCAAACACACACCTCACTCAGTGTCGGGACTTTTTGGTTTCCAAGGCACGTGCCACATCAAAGTTGTGCATTGGCTATTCAAACATCACACAACACCTCTTTGAGCCACATGCATGCAGGCGGTGGTTATCCTAGGACACTCACGTGTGATGCTTCCATCCGTGGGCCCGCGAGATCATCATCGATGCATGCATCACTATGACCTACATCGAGAGAGGTTAATTAATTTCACCATCAAGGAGGATCCTTTTTGGGATGTATTACGGTAGGAGCATATAGTATGCGTCGAAGAGGGGGAAGGGGACCAGCATATGTAGTACGCTTCATGAACCTCGCTATGTGTGGGGACTTTATGGTTTTCGAGGTATGTGCCACATCAAAGTTGTGCATTTTTGGTATTCAGCATATGTTTGGCCCACATGCAAAGCGATGGTGGTTGTCCTCTAGCACCCACTCACATGGTTATCAGCGATATCGATGCTCTCCATCTGTGGGCCTGCTTGGTCCATTAGACTACTTTGCTTGACAACGAGAGAGGTTAATTTGAGTTAGGAGGGGATTTTTTTTGTATTACGGTATATAGGTCATCCTCTCGGATGACATGATATAGTTTGAGCACACATGCATGTGTACGCATGAATCCCTCCCATCGAGTCAAAGTGGCCAGTACCACGACACGTCATGAACCGATCTCGCTCTGTGAGGGGACTATACGATTTTCGACGCACGTGCCATATCAATGTCGTGGATGGTATTCAACATGCATGCACGCATCACCTCCATACATACATATGCATGTAGTGGTTGTCTTCGAACGGTACACTCCCTCGCGTGGTTATCGGGGACAAGCCTATATATTCGTGGGCCCGCATGGACATCCATGATCACTTTGACCGACAACAAGATAGGTTACCATGGCGAATTCTTCCTTTGGTTCGTGTTAACGTAGTAGGTCATGGTGAGATTCATACCTAATTAATTAAGTTTGAGCACATACTATGCATGCATGCATGAATCCCCATCATCAGCTCGAAGTGTGGTGTGACATACATATGCATCGTCAACTAAACCTCGCTCCGTGTGGGGATTTCTAGTTCCAAAGCACGGTGCCACATCAAAGTTGTTCCATTGTGTATTCAAACATCAACACCTCCATACATATGTTTGGGCAACACGTAGGCAGTGGTTGTCTTCGGGGACTAGCTACTTGTGTGATTATTGGCGAGCTAGCCCATCTCCGGGGTCGCATGGACGGCCATCACTTTGACCAACAACAAGAGAGAGGTTGTACGGCCAAGGTGGATTATTATTGGTCCATTTTACGATATATCTTGGTGAGATGCCCTCTCCCGCCGACTAAAAGTGTGTGTGTGTGTGCGCGCGCGCGCGCTTGTGTGTGTGTGTGTGTGTGTGATGGGGGGGACTGCTACTTCGCACTTTGCTAGGTGAACCTCCGTGGGGGCGGGCATGTGTTCATAGCTTAGGATTCCCCTCTTGCCGACACGAGGGGGGCAAGCAATACCGTGCGCTTTGCGAGATAGGTGCCACATCGAAGTTGTGCATTTGGTATTTGAAAATCAAACCACCCTTTTCATACATATATTTGGTCCACATGCAAGTGTGTTCATGTTCTGACCCTTTCCCGTGTCATTTTCGCCAAATTTATGAACATAAAACAAGTCGGATGATGCAATAGACATGGTTCAATCACACTAACTATGTGCCATGTCGGTGCCCCTGTCACGCACATCAGCACAGCACATTGGGCTCCACGAGGCTTCCCCTCTCAAAAATATATACCCTCCTGCAAGTTTTTTCTGTTTGATAACACACAGTTATTATGTTTCGACTCTCTGTGATGTTTGTTGTTTTCGCTCCCACCTGTATCCCTCGAAAATATCTGCCCGGCTCGAGGGTTTTTCTATTTCATAACACACGGTTGTTATTTTCAGACCATGTGCGATGCACCATCATCCAAGTTTTCAATAGCCCCAGCATTTTACTCCCGCGTTAGACTCCCGCGCAGTAAAATTTCAGTAGCAGCGTCATTTCCTCAAATGCCCCCCTCCACACACACACACACCCCAAAACCTCCTCAGGCGCGCGCGCACACACCCCCCCACCAAAACCCCTCCCTCGCTGGAAACCCTAGCAAGGTCGCCGCCGCTGCCAGGCCTCCATTGTCAACATCTGCCAGTTCGCTTGTGCAGCTTACCCACCGATCTCCATACCCAGGTCGCCCTGAATTTCTTAAATGACACCTACAAAATGCCCCCTTTCCCACAAATCCCCATCCCCCAGTCCAGAGCGTCGCAACCTAAGCCCGGCTATGCTTCCCGTGGAGCTCGAGGAGCGATTGGCCCAAAAGAGGTGTATCGCGGCCTCTTCGCCCGACGTCGCCGAGGTGGCTGCCGAGGAAGCTGGCGACCATTACTGGTCACAGGCACTCAATCAGTGGGCTAGACTATGCGGGTATGTCACGGACGCTAGCTACGGCATTGAGGTCGTCAACAACGACGGCCTGGCGCGGGCTATGTCACAGGTTAAGTGGCCCACCCCCAACCCCTCGGGTTCAACCGCTGTCGATCTCATCCATGGCCCCGCCACTGATCTCCTCTGGCTCGCTGTCAAGAATTTGCCATCCTACATCGCCATCGAGCCCCTTTTATCATTTCTGAAGGACACGTTCTGCGCGCTGGCTTGGGATCCACAGCTTCCAAGTCAGACCTCATCGACGGCGACCACGAGGAGGGCACCCTCTCTGGCTCTTCCAAGGGGAATGAGCCCATCTACGACGTCAGGGAGGGCACCCTACAGCCGTGCTCTTCCAAGGGGAAGGAGCCCATCTGCGACAACATGGAGCGCACCCAGGGTTTGTGCTCTTCCCACGGGAACGAGCCCATCTGTGGTAAGTGAGGAAACCCATGATTTATTTTGCGGTGCCTCTTCATGGGGGGAGCCCATGATTAGTTTTGTCGAGTCCCTTTTGTAGTGTAGTGAGAATATGTCCAGTTTTAATTGCTATATTTGTTTGTTTGAAGTATGCCTTGTTTATTTCAGTTGTTCACAATGTGATGCTCTATATGTGCAACTATTTATTGTGCAGCACATTTTCATCAATACCAGTTTTAAACATACCGATAGGAATGCATATATTTGCTTGTTGTTAAGCCTGTTATATCTAGCATATGGCTCTTTTAAAGTTTTTTGGTTGTTCAGTTGTTTGTAGTTAGCATATGTCCAGTTTCAAATGCTATCATTGGTTGTTTGTAGTATGCCTTGTTTATTCCAGTTATACAGAATATGATGTTCTATATGTGCAAGTATGAACTGTTCAATTCAATTTCATCAATACCAGTTTCGACAATACCACTATGAATGACTACATTTGGTTGCTGCATATTGTAGTTAACATGCCTTTCCATTTTTATTTAATAATAACCAGTGTACTAAGACCAGCACAATACCAGTTTGAATGACTATGTTTGCTCGTTGTTAAATGTTAGGCCTGTTGGAGTTAACACACCTTTCCACTTGTTTTGCTTAACTAGTGTGCTTAAACCTGCACACTGAAGCTATCTTTTAAAGATTATTTTGTCTGCCATGGATATAGTTGATGTTTAGCCTGTTGTGCTTAACATGCCTCTCGATGTACTTACACAGGACAATTTTGGGAATGACTGATGTTTTCCATCGAGGTTAGTTTCATCCCATGCCTTATATATACTCACTGTTCAGGTTATCGGTAGCTGGTACCATATAGGCCAGGGGCTGATAAGGGACTAATCAGTGAATCGGACTTTTAACTGAATATATCTGTAACCCATTTATAGTTAGGTTAACTAGGGCCATATGTAATATATCTGAGGCTACATAGCAACATGCACTATACTGAATGAATAAATATGCAATCCTAGGCTACACAGCAACAAGGAAGTGATGAGTTCTAGATATACGTAGAAGAGTAGCAGCAAAAACAACAATGACACAGCAACAGTTAATCAGCCGATAATTTGTAAAAATGCAATAAACTGCCTCCAGCCCATAATATAAGATGTTAATTCATCCAATATGTGAGTATATTGGATGTTATAAGATATTATATAATGGGACAGAAGGAGTGTTGTACTACATCATTGTGCAATTGCTATTTAGCTTCTAATATTAACTTGCTGCTTTTAGGTACATATGTCATTTGTAAAGATCCGCGTTTCGACCCTTTCTGCGTATGGGGCAAGGAGATATTAATGAACCAGCATCAAGTGAGGAAGCTGATAAAGATTGTTAGTAAAATGGGTCAAAAGATGGCAATTAAACTATTTGTTTACACTTTATCCAAGACAACAACGAACTGCAGGATGGTAAGTAAGAACTCTGCAGCCTTCTTTTTACTGCCCATAATGAGTTGTGTTAGATGACAATGTATGAATCTTTTTTCCTTTGCAATGGTTCCCAAAGTAGTTTACTCAAGATTACCTCTCAAACTACATGATTGGTGGGCATGCAAAGGTTAAAATATTTCTACCAGAACACGATGATTATCTAGATGTTTTCATGAACACAGTGAAGGATGGGCGGTCGGCCATCACAAGGGGTTGGACTAGAGTCGTGCGTGCCTTCTGCATGGAGGAGGGCACAATATGGGCATTCCGCTTCACCTTGTTTAGCAACCAGAATGTATTTCGCCTCTTTCTTTACCGTCTTTAATAGTACAAGTATACAACTGTGGTTCATCATTCTTTATTTGGTGCTTATGTAATTCTTCAACATATGTACATGTGAATCGAATAATGCATTGCTTGTTTGAACCCGATGGATATGAATAAAGCTATAGCATACTTTCAAATTCAAATCCGGTACAATTTGAAATAGCAGCAATTAAATGATGGTGAATCTACACTCTGTAGGTCGTTACGGCGCACAGGGTCGGTAGAACACAAACGTTTGTGATATACACCATAATCCGACACGGTTCAAAGAGACGATGTGTCCAAGCATGCACACAGTTACCGTTTGCAAACCGTGTGTGATGTCAGACAATATCACAAACGGCGCAGGCAAACTAAACGTTTGTGATAATTGCCTTATCATACACGATTTGTAACCATGAACCTTTTCTGATGTGGGACACATCATAAACTTTGCACCACAGAATAGCATGTGTGATAGTTATCATGTACGACGATGTTACGACGATTCGACATTTCGTCATCCTATCCGACATTCGTACGATGATTAGCTAATCTTCTTAATTAGTTAACGCATACGATTCGGGAAATGTGAATGTGTGTGATTGTCTGCTTATCATACACGTTCTATAATCATGAACCGTTTGTGATGGGCCACACATCGTAAACATAGCACCACAGAATACCGACTGCGATGGCAATGCGAGCACAAACGAGTAGCAAGGATGAAGGGTTTGGGATATTCGAGATATCAGAAACAATTTTATAGGGACAACTATATGCATCAAGGCTCCCTATCCCCGATGGTTTCTGGGTCGTGTGGGAAGGACCCCCCTATCGCACACACTCACTTGGCGACGGTTCAAAACGCTGTCGCGGAAAGGGGTTAAAAACCGTTTGTATAGCACCTAATTGTACCAATGAGTAATCAACACTACTAGCAACCCACAGGTATGATGATGAGGCATACAATACGACAAATATGCCTAGCGCACATGTCATAGGCACAATATCGGTCATTAACAAGAGGATGCAAACGACTATAACGACCGTTGACAAAGGGGTGCAAACAGAAGATATTGTGGATGAGGCAACGACGATGCAGGTCGAGGAGGTGGATGCCAGAAAGGACGCTCAAAACGAGGATGAAAAAATTACGAAGAAGATGACACATCTTAGCAAAGGGAAAGACCAACACTTGCGTATATTATATGTTTAGACTTTGCGCCAATTATACGCAAAGAAGGATCCCATATTAAATGGGAAGCATGGCTGGACTAGATGAGTCCATGCAAGTGCATGCACGCACAAAACTAAAAAAGAATTATTTGTTTCCTAACCAAGATTCAAAAGAATATGATCCATGTGTTTGGAGAAATAATAGGATGTGGAGACCATGGAGAATAAAAAGGAAACATCATGCAAGCAACATGTTTGTTAGATGTGCGTCTCCGGATATACAACTGGCTGATCTGCATGTCCTAGAAAATAGGAAGAGAAGGAGCATGCTCGCATATGCTGCAGATATGTTTTCAAATGAGCCAACTATGTACGTTTGGAAAAAATAATAAAGAAAGAAGATCCAAACGGCAAGGGGATCATCGGCACTCCAACAAGTCACGTTATGGAAGGTAACACAATTAATATGGCCTGCATGCCTTTTTCTTAGGCTGATCTAGTATTACTAGTCGGTTTGTACTTGAGCTATACATAGCTTTTGCTATCAGACTTTTAGAATTAGGTTATTTCTAGAGTTTACAGACAGACTATGAAGCGGCCTGGGCATTCGTCTTGTGTTTCTATGTGAGATTTTCTATTAAGAAGATTACACTTTGGCCAGAGGATTCTCATGATTGAGAATTTGCTAGCTATTGGTTAGAGGTCCATCCGTGGTGACAGATTACTTGCCGGTTACTTCTATTCCGACGGGAGGTGCCTTGTTTGCCGAGGTATTACTTGTCAGTTGTCACTACTACAGGATGTTGCTAACGCGACACTACGATCAGCGACCCTTTGACGAAACTGTGTGTGATGCATTAATCGCGAATGTGATGTAAAATTACCGTAAAAAAAGATGCAAAACGTTTGCGATGGCGGAGCCATCAAACACGGTTCCCATTTTAATTGCGTGTGCGATGTAGGGCATATGGTTCAGTTCAATTAACTGTTTGCGATGAGGAAGAAGAAAAGAAATGGGCAGCCAGATGAAGGTGTGTGCGATATACAGCATACAGTCCACTTGGATGAACTGTGTGTGATGAGGCGAAACATCAGAAACGGGGAGCCAGATGAAGGTGTGTGTGATATATGGCATACAGTTCACTCGGATGAACTGTTTGCGTTGAGCCAAGAGAACAGAAACGGATCAACTTAACAAGATGTGTGTGATGCGTGACAAACAGGTCTGTAACCGGAAATGTGTGGGAAGACCGATAACAACACAGACGATTCCTGTTAACAAGTCGTGTGTGTTGTGAGCAAACGATTGCTGGTATGCAATTGTCAGTGATTGATGAAATCATCACTGACGGGTTCCATTGTTTAGTCCGTGTGCGATGTGATTTGCTCTGTCTACAGAGCATCAACATATATACTTAAAAAGACAGCTTTGCAAAACCAAATTAAGCATACAATTACACAAGTGACTACACACATAACATTTCCACACACCAAAGTAAGCAATTACATGCATACTAAACTAGGAGAGATGAGGATCTAATCATCTAATTATTGTTGCAACGACGCTTGCCATTGCTCTGCTTCCGGCTGGATCCCTGGCCGTTTTGGGGAAGGAGGCACTTCCTCATGTCAACGATTCGCCTATACATGTCATAGGTCGTGTACGCCTCCTTGGTCGCGTACACGACGTGAGCTTTGTCGAGTTTCTCCATCCAGGCCGAGTGCCAGACACGCTTGTCCTTGTTGTAGGAATCCTTCATGTCTCTGTAGTAGGGGTCGACGATGGCCTCGGCGAGGTGAACCAGTGAGTCCTCATGCTCCTTGCTTCCCCAGATCTTGTATTGGCCCTAGATGTCGACAAGATTCTGGCAGGCCATGCTCGAATTCTTGAGCACCTTTACATCGTTGGTGATGTCCACGTAGCGAACATGTAGTGGGGGCTGTTGATAAACCTGGCGAAACGCTCGCAAGGCCTTGTGGCCAGGCAGTAGTGGTAGACGAGGACGTGGTTGCGCACGCACATTTGGGCGACGGCGACCTTGGGACAAGACCCGGCACGAGCGCAGGTGTACTCGAGGTCGAACCCGACCACCTTGTACTTCTCCTCAGCAAGTAACATCTCCATGATGTGGATGGAGTGCTCCACCCAGACCGGGTTGTTGGTGTACACCACCGAGAGCTCCGTGAACCTTCTGTGGGTGTCCACCACGGCATGCATGGTGAACTGCCGCTCGTCGTCGGCAGCAGCTCGGAGCGCCATTGGAGCTGCGCAGGATACCCTCTAAGAATTTGCCGTGGTGGGTGTGCTTCTTGCAATGGTGGGGCGCGATCGAAAGGTTGAAGAGACACAAGGGTTAAATGGTCGTTGTAATAAATGGGGGCCGGCCGTGCTGTAATCGTCATGTCTTGTCACGGCGTTCCTAGCAGAGGATTCCAGTGCACAGTTGACAACACCGCACCGCACGCGTTTCATTTGACCACGCGTGGGCTCGAAGAGGCGCCAAATGTATCGGCGGTGATCCTGTTCTCGCGCTACCGCGCAGTTTACCGCGCAAGCTTCTCGCCCGGCTAGTTTGGCCACACATCGGCTAGAAGAGGGACAAATCATGGGCGTTTATTGGCAAAAACTTTGTAAAAAACGGAGTGTGTGGAATGACTTCGGTCATAAGTTTACCCGTGGGTGATGAGGTCAAAGTTACATAGAAGGGTGATTATGGACACTCGAGTGCGATAATTAATTATGCGCTCTATAGGGCACACGGTTGAACAAACCAACTGTGTGCAATAATGTCGAAGATGGCAGTCGAGTTAGCTATACAGATCGTGTGCTATGTGATCGACAAGGTAAATAGATTCGAGAATGGTTAATAAAATCTAATACCATTGCATATTAAGGTCAAAATAGTGCTACCAATATACGAGTCTCATACAATTCCATTTCAACGATTGTACCACAAAAGCTCGAAATATTACAAGGTTCAAATTCCAGAGTTATATGGCTCCAAATCGAAGATTACAAGGTTCAAACTGATATCAGAAATGAAATTCAGCTCATCAGCTGCAAACGCTCGCGCTGATCTACTGCACATGGATATCATAGAGGTTCAAACTAATATTACCACCACTTCTAAGTCTGGTTTCGAAACATCATAATTTTTGCAAAGGGGTCAGCCACTGAGAAGTCATGTATGGGTTTGACACGATGACTTCCGATTACTCTGTCATCTGAAGTTCCAAAAGGAAATTCAGAATTTTCGGAGCCTATTCCATTCTACCGCAGCCGTCGGCGCTCATCAACAAACCATTCATTTTTGCGAAATAAATGTAGGGTAAACCTCATTACCTTCAGCACCCTTGCTCTGACAACAAAGAACCTGGCGAATATATTCTCTGGTAAGGTCCCTCGGTAGGAGTTCAAAGTAATTTCTGAGAGATGCAGATCTAGGCATTCGACGTGATTGTTATATTGTATCACATTATCCACCACTAGGCCTAATCTTATCTGCAAAAGAAGAAAACGTGTTAGTGCCTACATGCAGTCTTGAACACTACTACATGCCTATTTAGTTTGCAGGATTTGTAAAATGCACTAACATGCCATCTTTGATCTGACATGATTAACATGGGCATTTGATTACAATCCAGAAAAATGTAGCCTTCTTCACAAGAGGTTGGAGTGGATGAAAAGTTCCCTAAGAAGACTAGTACAGATGATTCCAAAGGAGAAATGCTTATGGATTGTAACCATATGGATCAAGCAACCAATATGGGGGGGGGAACATGTATGTACTGAAATCCCCCAAAAGAATCCTTCAGAAATCGTAGTACATTGTCATTGTAAACTTGGAAAAAGGTGTCACAAATTGAACTCCCTTATGGTTAACATTTAAGAGGAAAGGAACATCACCTCGATATATAGCTCTCCAGGCACGGAAAGCATCTCAGGAAACTGACAACTTGCTCCAGGTTGGGGCCGATAGATTCTAGTGCCAAGACCTTCACTATGCGCAGTTTCGGGGTCAAACTTGTCGGAATCATTTTCTGGATGACAGACGAACATACATCTTCAAAAAGTAGAAATAATGTTAATTTGTAGAAGGAGAGGTAGAAGGCGGCTGTTGTACCTGAACGGGTGTGGATCCAATAACAAGTTTGAAGTATTTGTCAGACGAGTAGCCCACCACTATCAATTTCGGTGCAGAAATGACATTGATTCTTGTTGGACCTTCTTGATCAACTACAACTAATCTCTCAAGTGCAGGAGTGTCCTCAATGACCATACCATGGTACACATCTTGAGATGTCTTCTTGCCGCACCAGCAACACACATAAATAGTCCGGTGGGTCATCGAGGTGATGTGGAAGCTACTCAACCCATTGATCGCCTGAAGACGAAGGTACTCGAGGGCAGTATAGGCACGGAGCAGGCGCTCGATGTCACCATTTGGGAGGAGGCGGCAACGAGCTTGAGGTGCTTCAGTCGTGGTAGAATAAGAGTGGGCGCGTCATAAAGGGGGGATGGCAGTTCCTGAACTTGGCGATGCGTAGCATGGGCGTGAGGCGGAGCGCGGACGTTGGCAGCGAGCGCATATGCCCATCATCAAAAGTGAGCTCCTCGAGCTGATCTAGGGCGGGGGATCGGGACCAGTGGTCAAGCTTGGCTCGGTCCTTACCGTTGGAACGAAACTTGCCCATTCTAAGGCCTCTAGTTGGGCCAAGGTGACTGCCGAGGATCTTGGAGAACGCATCCAAGCTTTTGCAATAGCCATGGCAAAGCTCGTGGGTGTCGATGAGGTCGAGAGGGGTGGAGTTCCATAGGGGTGCCACCGTGGTGAAAGGACGGTTGTCCACTGTCGGTGTCAAAACTGGCCGATCTCGGGTAGGGGGTCCCAACTGTGCGTCTGAAGATCGAAGGTAACAGGAGACAATGGGGACACGTAGTTTACCTAGGTTCGGCCCCTCTTAATGGAGGTAAAACCCTACTTCCTGCTTGATTGTCTTTGATGAAGGGGTTACAAGAGTTGATCTACCTCGAGATCGTAATGGCTAAACCCTAGAACTCTAGCCTATATGAATTCTAATAGCCTCTAAGTACTAAACCCTCCTATTTATATAGACACTGGAGGGGCCTAGGGTTGTATAGAGTCGGCTTGCAGAAGAAGGAAATTACATTTCCGAACACCAATCTTGCCATCCACGCATAGGGGAGTCCTATCCGGACACGGGGAAAGGTCTTCTACCTTGTATCTTCACGGCCCATCATTCCGGCCCATATCACATAGCCCGGACACCCGAGGACCCCCTAATCCAGGACTCCCTCAGTAGCCCCAGAACCAGTCTTCAGTGACGATATGTTCGGCACGCAGATTGTATTCGGCATTGCAAGGCGGGTTCCTCCTCCGGAATACTTCAAAGCAATCTTCTGAATAAAAGAACTGTATCCGGCTCTGCACGACAGTCACAACCCTCAACCATGTAGGCAAAATGTTTAATCAAAATAATGTCTGTCAACTGACAACTTTTTCGGCGAAATGCCACGTTTGGCCTCTTTAACATTTCGAACTGTTTTCTGCTTCCCGCTTCGTGTTTCGAGGCGCGGCCTCCATTGACATGTCTTGTCAAAACAGAGATCGTGTCCGCTTATTGTGGGATCCTCATCAATACGGTTTTGGGTAATCCAGTCGTGTCATTCGCAAGACCCCTTGGGAACAGGCGAGTTTTAAGGCTTGAGGGGGGGCGCTTGATATTCACTGCCTATATAAGTGGATAAAGATCCCTCTTTTCTCCCCACGCCTTCTTCCTTCTCCCGCTTTCCCATCTTCAAGCTCCAGCGCCCAAGCCTCGTTCCTTCCCACCACTGCCAACCTCTCCAGCCATGTCCGGCTCTGGCTCGAAGGGCAAGTGGGAGGCCTCCTTCATCACGGAGAAGGACGTAAAGGATCTCCGGGAGGCGGGGTACCTGTCTGCTGACATCGCGCATAGGCTCCCTGCCAAGGAGCAAGTCATCCCCACCCCGGAGCCCGGAGAGAGGGTCGTGTTCATCCCTCACTTCCGCCACGGACTAGGGTTTCCCCTTCACCCCTTTGTCTGCGGCCTCATGTTCTATTACGGGCTAGATTTCCATGATCTAGCCCCCAAATTCTTTCCTCCACATCTCGGCGTTTATCGTCATGTGCGAGGCACTACTCCGCATCCCCCACACTTCGGCCTATGGCTAAAAGTCTTGAATGTGAAGCCGAAGGCGGTCGACGGGCAGCATGCAGACTGCGGCAGCGGCATGGTGAGCAAACTCCCCAATACCACTTGGCCAAAAGGGGCCTTCATGGAGACCGTTAAGGTGTGGCAACAGGAGTGGTTCTACATCATCGAACCCCGCGGTGCCAAGTGGGCAGCCACTCCTGAGTTCAGATCCGGACCCCCTATGCGGCTCGCGTCGTGGACCAACAAGGGTCTGGACTGGGGGTCGACTGCGGAAGTGCTGACGCTGCAAAATCGCGTCAAAAACATGATAAACAAGAACACCAGTCTCACTGACGTGATTCAGGTGATGCTCTTCCGCCGGATCCTCCCCTGCGAACTCCGGCCTCTCCATATGTGGGAGTTTAATTCGGAGGGCCCGCGGACCCTGCAGCGCTCACTGGTGCGCGTCGGTCCTAAATAAACGGTTTTTTACCCCTTTCCGCGACGGCATTTGGAACCGTCGCCAAGTGAGTGTGGGCGATAGGGGGGTCCTTCCCACACGACCCAGAAACCATCGGGGATATGGCCTCCTGGCACACACGTTCGGCAAAATGAGGTCGTGTGCGACCGGCGAGCACTCAAATACGGAAATACGTATAGTAGAGCTAAAAAATACAATTACAAGGCGAAATTGTTTTCGATCGCAAGTACATCCCACACAGTCAGTCCCCCGCTAAACGTTTCTGTTCGTATGCACATCCCACACAGTCGCTTCAAGGAAAACGTTTCCGTTCACAGGTACATCACACACAATTTTTCCCGTTAAATCATTTGTGTTATTGAATATAGCACACATGGTCCGTAGAAGAAACTGTGTGGTAAAGGTTGTCCATGACACACCGTTTTTATGTGGTAAACATTTGCGCAAGGTGGCCTAACGCAAATAGTTTTCAAGAGAAAGTCGTGTGTGATTGTTCATTGATCCAACACGTTTTATTCCTAGAAACTGTGTGCGTTGCCAGAGGTCATCGCCCACGGTATTTTTCAACAACCGTTTGCAATACAAAACCCAATTAGCAGGCTAATTCGCCATTAGCAGGCTAATTGCCCTATTATTAATAATCCATTTATTAATCAAATTGACATTCATATTAAGCACACAATATATTTCATTTCCATATTAAGGAAGCAGAATTTCATAATTGAAATACATCATAGTACAACATGATATAGCTTCAGCACTCAGCTACCCCATTACACAACTGCACCAGCAGCAAGTTCCACATGCAACATGTAGAACCTTTCAAAATTAGCATCATAGACGGTATATAGACAGATGCATCTCATCTGTAAAACTACTGAAGCGGAAGGTGAATATTGAGCCTTCATTCATGTTGAAGGTCCTTGTAACTTTAGGCCGGTGCCTGTGGATGATTGATCGTCCGTCCTTCGACCTCTTCAGGAACACTTCAATATTGACCCGTGGGTGTTGTATGAAAACCTTCCTCGCCTCCTGACCATAGAGGTGGTTTGAGAGGTAATCATCAGTGAACTGCTTTTGAAAGGCCTGAAAACAAGGATGTGCATAAATATCTTCTCTATATTGGAAATGGGGCAAAGGAATAAAAAAGGCAAGGTATAATAGTTAGTACCATCTTGTAGTGAACTGATGTCTTCTTCATTGTGCAGACAAAGATCTTGTTGTTTTTTGTCACTAATATCTTTATCTTAACAATCTTTTTGAGTTTCTTGATTTGATTGATATTCATGGACAACTCATTTCCCCATATGCAAAAACGGTCAAACAGTGGGTCAAAACCTCTGATAGCAGGACTTACATGTGCAAGACCAAATTGTTAAAAATCAAAATATTAGAATGGTTCCTGCAATTGCACAATAATGTGCTATTAGACAACGGACCATGCACGTGCTAACCTCGATTGTAAACCTCAGTGCTTCCCATTGTTTCCCTGCAACACATATAAGGTAGTTAGTCATTAGGTTAAGTAAGGGTTCGCATGCTATCAGTAAAATAGGTTGATGAAAAATAAGCACATTGCAGATTCATCAGATTAATTGAAGCCACACGGAAAACCCATTTACCCAAACCAAGCATGATTAAGAACTAGGAAATATAGCACTTGTATATGTTTCTCATGTATTAAGTGCAGCCAAATTCGATTTATTCCTCACATGCACAACAATACAAAATTCTACCCACGACAATTGGACATCGCATTGTAGAATTGAACCAAGTAGTTAACTAAACACCACAACAAATGAACCAAATATTAACTGAGCACCACATTGCAGAATATAACATTGAACCAAGCAGTTAACTAAACACCACAACAAATGAACCAAACATTAACTGAGCACCACATTGCACAATATAACATACTCCTAATAGAAGATCAGAGAGTTAACCAAACAGTTAACTACAGCCAATTGTAGCAATTGTATTTGTTTCTCATGTATTTACTACAGCCAAATTCAATTTATTCCTCACATGGTATACAATAACAGAATGCACCCACAATTTTGTAAAGATAAATTCGATTTATTTCTCACATGGAAGACAATACACAATTGCAGCCTGAAGAATTGAACATCACATTTGCAGAATTGAAGCAAACAGTTAACTGAAGACGACAACTAATTAACAAAACAGTTAATAAGTGAGCACCACACTACACGACATATAGAACATATACACTAGAGCAACAGATTGCATGGTGAAATTAGACAGCACAATTCACTAGATTTTGTGAAGGAAAGGCAGGAGCAGCACAAGCAACAGGTAAACCGAGCATGCTTAACCGGCATAGCTAGCAATTGGCAAGGTGCTCCTCCAAGATCTGGGGGTCGGCACGAATGGCAGCCATCGCGACCTCATCCGCGCGTGCGGCTGTGATTTGCTTCTCCACTGCCAAATGTTCCTTGAGGTCCTGGCTATACTGCGTGCACCATGGCTTAGGCCAGCGCTTATTTGGTGGAGGGGTCGGTGATTTGGGTGGAAGGTGTCGCGCTCGCACCGGCGGTCGAGGCATGTGGGATGTGGAAGGAGGAGGAGGATGGGGGTCGGGTGTGGGTTACCTGCCTAGATAGAGGAGGCCGAGCAGCGTGAAGGAGGGGTGCCGACGAGGAGGCGGCGGCGCTGCAAGCAAGGAGTGAAGGTTTCAACTTGGAAAGGAAGGCGGAAATAGGGGAAATGTGGCTTTTGGTAAGGAGGAGGGGGCGGGGAGGTAGATATTTCCGCGGAAGCCAAAAATTTGGAATCGCTTCAACCAAAAAACGGGCGTGCAAAGTGTCATCAGACACGGTCCCTTATTCAGAACTGTGTATGATATGTGGACATCACAAATGATTTGGATAGCTTAACCCGTGTGTGATGAGTTTGAACGTCAAAAGTTTTGGTTCGAATTTCCATGGTTACAGTGGTCATTCACGTCATTGCATAATTTGGGTACACAAAGGAGACTACAGCACACCCACACTTCTTAATTGAGCAAGTTCAGCAATTAAATAGAGCTAGCTGACCTAAACAATACTCTAAGAAATTAAAGACCGAAGCTCTTAATTAAACAAAACATAGAGTACTACTACGGCAGGTGCTCGTTGATCTCCGTCGCCGCCTCCATGTCCAGCTCGTGCCCGACGGTCTCCTGGGGAAGGGGCTCCATGGCATCCATCGCACCATACTCGGCAAGCATCTCGCCATCCGCGTCCGCCATCTCTTTGGAAAAGGCCGCCACGAGCTGGGCGTGGGCGCACGCGATCTGGGCTTGGACGGGCTCCGTCGTCACAAGGTATGCGGCGGAGGAATGGACCATTGCTCAAACGCTCTCGGCGATTGCCAGCTCTTTGGCCGTGGGTTGCCGACCGTTGTCGGAGAAGCTTCGTTCGATTTGTGCGGTGACCGCCAAGAGCTGGGCGTGGGCGGCCTCAACATGGTCGTGGGCGGCCGCCATCAGGGCTAAGGCCGCCGCTGCGGAACGGACAACTGCTGTGCCGCTCTCGCCAGTTGCTATCCCCGAGGCAGATGTTGCTGCCGCCACCTGAGAAGCAACAGCGACCGTTTGGGCTGCCTTTGTCGCCTGGTCGGAAATTGCGGCCGCGGTCATGAACCTTGTTAGCACACGCATTGCGGCTGCGGCCGCGCTCTCGCCGAAGTAGGCCACCGAAGTTGCCCTCACGACGCGGGTCCACGTGCCCATCTTTCACCGGCGACGATTGAACAGAGAAATGATATTTGGGGAGCGAGCTAGTGTGCTTGAGAGGCTGGCTGTGGACTGTAGCCGACGCACCTTCTCGTGTAAGCCATAGGCGTACTATACACTGATGGTGCTCCAAGATATTTTGTACTACATCTCACACGGTTGCTGATAATAAACTGTGTGTGATGTACTTGATTTTTCATCTTGATTTGAATTACATAATGGGGTCACTGCGGCAATGGACGGTGTTTGAATTGCTAGACCTTTTATCTGGAGTGAACATGCAACTATATGTGTGCCGTAAAAGAATTGGAATTATTCAGGGTTCGTTTGAACATTTTATACATTAAATTGGTTTTCTAGCCATTTCAAATGAACAATTCAAATTTGAACTACATGCACATGCTCAAATTGGTTGAAAAATCAAATATGTGTCCTTGGGTGCATGCTTAGGTCCCATGCAAGAAATGAGAATGAATTTCAAACACCAGGGCACCGTTGATTGCTGGCAAAACATTGAGATGCCTGGTTTTTAAATTCTAGTAAATCAAAACTCATTTGAAATTCATGAAAGTTGGCATGCTATCATGGAGCGGCATCAACATGTCATGGTACAAAATTTGTCCCATTTGGGGAAGGTTTGGGTATATGCTTCTCACAAACCGGCGCTTCTCACAACAAGCATGATGGTTTTCGGTAGGGAACGTCCCACCTTTGTGGACGAAACGATATCCATTGCCTCTTATTGCTTCCAAATATCTTTCTCATGTCAACATAGAACAACAGGAGTGTTGTGTGATTTTTTGTGATTTTTGGGGTTCGTTTAGACATTTTTATGCATTAACTGAGTTTTAAATGCATTTTATGTGCATAATTCAAATTTGAACTACATGCACATGCTCCAGTGCATATAAATTGGTTTGAAAATCAAATATGTGTCCTTGGGTGCATGCTTAGGGGCCATCCAAGAAATGGGAATGAATTTCAAACACCGGGGCACCGTTGATTGCCAGCAAAAAACATTGAGATGCCTGGTTTTTAAATTCTAGTAAATCCAAAACTCGTCTGAAATTCATGAAACTTGGCATGCTATCATGGAGCGGCATCAACATGCCGTGGTACAAATTTTGTCCCATTTGGGGCAGGTTTGGGTATATGCTTCTCACAAACCGGAGCTTCTCACAACAAGCATGATGGTTTTCGGTAGGGAACGTCCCACCTTTGGGACGAAACGATATCCATTGCCTCTTATTGCTTTCAAATTTTTTCTCGTGTCAACATAGAACAACAGGAGTGTTGTGTGATTTTTTGTGATTTTTCGGGGTTCGTTTGGACATTTTTATGCATTAACTGAGTTTTCAATGCATTTTATGTGCATAATTCAAATTTGAACTACATGCACATGCTCCAGTGCATATAAATTGGTTGAAAAATCAAATCTGTGTCCTTGGGTGCATGCTTAGGTCCCATGCAAGAAATGGGAATGAATTTCAAACACCGGGGCACCGTTGATTGCCAGCAAAACATTGAGATGCCTGGTTTTTAAATTCTAGTAAATCCAAAACTCGTCTGAAATTCATGAAACTTGGCATGCTATCATGGAGCGGCATCAACATGCCGTGGTACAAATTTTGTCCCATTTGGGGAAGGTTTGGGTATATGCTTCTCACAAACCGGAGCTTCTCACAACAAGCAGGATGGTTTTCGGTAGGGAACGTCCCACCTTTGACAAAACAATATCCATTGCCTCTTATTGCTTTCCAATTTTTTTTCTCGTGTCAACATAGAACAACAGGAGTGTTGTGTGAATTTTTGGGGTTCGTTTGGACTTTTTATGCATTAACTGAGTTTTCAATGCATTTTATGTGCATAATTCAAATTCGAACTACATGCACATGCTCCAGTGCATAGAAATTGGTTGAAAAATCAAATCTATGTCCTTGGGTGCATGCTTAGGTCCCATGCAAGAAATGGGAATGAATTTCAAACACCGGGGCACCGTTGATTGCGGGCAAAACATTGCGATGCCTGGTTTTTAAACTCTAGTAAATCCAAAACTCGTCTGAAATTCATGAAACTTGGCATGCTATCATGGAGCTGTACCAACATGCCGTGGTACAAATTTTGTCCCATTTGGGGCAGGTTTGGGTATCTGATTCTCACAAACCGGAGCTTCTCACAACAAGCATGATGGTTTTCGGTAGGGAACGTCCCAGCTTTGTGGACGAAACGATATCCATTGCCTCTTATTGCTTTCAAAATTCTTCTCGTGTCAACATAGAACAACAGGAGTGTTGTGTGATTTTTTGTGATTTTTCGGGGTTCGTTTGGACATTTTTATGCATTAACTGAGTTTTCAATGCATTTTATGTGCATAATTCAAATCTGAACTACATGCACATGCTCCAGTGCATATAAATTGGTTTAAAAAATATGTGTCCTTGGGTGCATGCTTAGGTCCCATGCAAGAAATGGGAATGAATTTCAAACACCGGGGCACCGTTGATTGCCAGCAAAAAACATTGAGATGCCTGTTTTTAAATTCTAGTAAATCCAAAACTTGTGTGAAATTCATGAAACTTGGCATGCTATCATGGAGCGGCTTCAACATGCCGTGGTACAAATTTTGTCCCATTTGGGGCAGGTTTGGGTATATGCTTCTCACAAACTAGAGCTTCTTACAACAAGCATGATGGTTCGGTAGGGAACGTCCCACCTTTGTGGACGAAACGATATCCATTGCCTCTTATTGCTTTCAAATTTTTTCTCGTGTCAACGTAGAACAACAGGAGTATTGTGTGATTTTTTGTGATTTTTCGGGGTTCGTTTGGACATTTTTATGCATTAACTGAGTTTTCAATGCATTTTATGTGCATAATTCAAATCTGAACTACATGCACATGCTCCAGTGCATATAAATTGGTTGAAAAATCAAATATGTGTCCTTGGGTGCATGCTTAGGTCCCATGCAAGAAATGGGAATGAATTTCAAACACCGGGGCACCGTTGATTGCCGGAAAACATTGAGATGCATGGTTTTTAAATTCTAGTAAATCCAAAACTCGTCTGAAATTCATGAAACTTGGCATGCTATCATGAAGCGGCATCAACATGCCGTGGTACAAATTTTGTCCCATTTGGGGCAGGTTTGGGTATATGCTTCTCACAAACCGGAGCTTCTCACAACAAGCATGATGGTTTTCGGTAGGGAACGTCCCACCTTTGTGGACGAAACGATATCCATTGCCCCTTATTGCTTATCAATTTTTTCTCGTGTCAACATAGAACAACAGGAGTGTTGTGTGATTCTTTGTGATTTTTCGGGGTTCGTTTGGACATTTTATGCATTAACTGAGTTTTCAATGCATTTATGTGCATAATTCCAATTTGAACTACATGCACATGCTCTAGTGCATATAAATTGGTTGAAAAATCGAATATGTGTCCTTGGGTGCATGCTTAGGTCCCATGCAAGAAATGGGAATGAATTTCAAACACCAGGGCACTGTTGATTGCCGGCAAAATATTGAGATGCCTGGTTTTTAAATTCTAGTAAATCCAAAATTCTGTTAACCATTCACGTGACGCCACGTGTCTTGGTTTTAATGGCTGTAGGAGATGTCGTGCGGACAGCTGCTTGATCTTGACTAAACGGGAGGTGTGCGAGCGCCGTCCGGTGCGCAGGCTGACCGAGAGGCATGCAAGCTGTCCTCGAATGCGTAGGCTCACCGGGAAGTGCGAGTTGTACGCTGCGCAGGCTCACTAGGAAGCGAGGCCTTTGACTTCCATGGCCGCCCGCCTTGCTCGCATCCTCTCCATTAATGGCGCCCAAGCTGCAGTATAATTTGCTTTTTAAATATAAAACACTCATCGCAAACGTTTTAGTTAGAAGACTCGTATGCAAACCGACAGCTTCCCTAGGAAGCCAAGAGAAAATGTGCCGAGCAAGATTTCTGCAGCTCTTGATCGCAAACGTTTTAGATAGAACACCCGTATGCAAAGTGAGAGCAGCGCATGATTTGTGCATCCCTTCAACGCAAACGGTTGTTTTGGATGACCCGTGTGGAACCACATACAAACAATTTGGTAAGATTTGTCAATCCTTGTAACACTGCGATTTGTCAAAATATGAAGCTAAAAATCACTAGCAGTATCTAATTTTTGCAACTAAAATTCAGTAATTAAGCATAGATTTCATTCATAGATTAAGGAGTCGTTCTTAATTTATACAAACAGTTCAACTCGATAGCTGAACTGACCAAACTTTTTCCCAATTGTTGCCAACCCCGTACTGAAATAGCTAGTTCAAATATATATACTAGCTAATTTTAAGTATGTTGTACAGTTCCACCACATCTATAGTCAGATGAACTAAACAAAATAGCCCCTAAATACTACCACTACTACTACAGAGGGGCTTTGTACTACTTCCGGCTACCTCTCCACTGCCGAGCGCGCTCAGTAAGAGGCAGAGGAGGAGGAGCCTACCGACGAGCTGGGCAACCGCAATGTGGTGCCTGCCACTAACGCAGCTTCAGCGATGCTCGCCTCAAACGCCCTCTGCCGCTCCAGACGACCCCTCTTGAAGCGGTGGTTCTCCTCATAGATCTCCTGATTCCTCGCCTCTAAGGCGGCGTGTGCCGCTGCCACTGCGGCGGTAAGGCTCTTTGTGTGCTCGACGAGGCGCTCCTCCTCCTCCCGCATGAACTCGGTGTAGCGCGCAAGGTCGCTGTCGCACGTGCGGGCATCCACCTCCGCCTCCCGCCTTCAGGCGGCGGTGGCGGAGCGGGTGATGACCCCGGCGGTCGACGGTGGGTTGGCGGCCATGGCGGCCGATGACAGGGTGGCGGCCATGACCACCACCTCCCGCCTTCGGGCCGCGGTGGTGGAGCGGGTGATGGCCACAGTGGCCGGCAGTGGGGTGGCGGCCACAACGGCCATCTCCCGCCTTCAGGCCACGGCGGCGGAGCGGGTGATGGCCCTGGCTTTCGATGGTGGTGCGGCGGCAACGGCGGCCGGCAACAGCTGCCGACGGGCACCGGCGGCAGAGCGTGTGGTGGGTGTTCCGTGCACACCCAACAGGGACGCCACACGCACTACACTACGCCGGGGATTGCGCCGCCGCCGCGGTGTAGCCTCCCAGCTGGAGCTGTCCTCTGATGACTGCGAAGTGGCTGAGCAACGACGACGGGCCGTTGCCATTGGTGAATGTGGGAGAAGCAGACGAGATAAGCTACAGGGATGGAGGGGAAAAGACGCAGGACTCGCCGGCCGTGAGGGTTTTTATAGCAGGCCGGTAAGCATTGGGATTTTGGGGGATTTCACCGAGTCGGGCGGGAAGCTTGCGCGGGAACCTGCGAGGTTGCGCGACAACGGGCTCACCCACGTTTCATTGGCACCACCATTTGGCAAAAAGAACGCCCCCGCACGGTGCGCAAGCTTGCGCTGTAAGCCGTCTACGGCAACGGGGTGACAAGACATGCGAGAGGAGGACGAAAGGCCACGTACACATACGGTTAATAAAAAAACATTTGCGATTTAATTACCTACTATACCACCATCCTGGTTTATAAGTATGATTTAACTAATAAAATACGAATGCATGTCGCCAAAGATTATATAGTTGGTTTTGTATTTGAACATAGTTTCCAATTATATAATTTTTAAAACATGCATTAACATTTTGTTGGTTAAATTTGAGGGCAAAGTATGCCACGGAATATAAAGCTGACTATAGACTAGACGGAGGTGGTACCACACGGCCGCTCTCTATGCAGTGACGCAACTGTCGGCCGGCTTGTAGGCGACCATTTGTTGCGTGTTCAACTGCTCCATGCGTGTGGTTGCTTGCGGTTCAGGCGGCCGCGACGCGCTCCGCTCGCGTCCCGCTGCGCGCGCTCTGCTCTCACGTCCCTCTGGGTGCTCTACCCTTGTCCCTCCATGCGCGCTGCCAGTGTTTTGGGTTGGTGCACGATCACGCACGTTCGTGTGCAAGCGGTTGCGCCGGGCGCGGCGTGACGATGCAGTTACCCGCTGCAAAAACTGCCATGCGGACGCGCCGAGAATCCACTCCGCCCGGCCCCCTTTATTCCTGCAGCCATTTACCTTCATCTCTCGTCTCACACGTCACAATAAGCACACCGAGGACACATACATAGAGGACATCCAGCGGTTCCAGTGGCGCTCCCAGCGGCCGACGACGACAACGGCGGGCAGTTCACCACGCATCACGTAGTGGACACCCATGTGAGGGGGAAGGCCCTCTCGGTGGTGTACACGAACGATCCGGTCTCGGTGGAGAGCTCCATCCAAACTATGGAGTAGTTCCTTGCCGAGGACAAGTACCGAGTGGTCGGCTTCGACCTCGAGTGCACCATCGGTCGTGCCGGGCACAATTAGAAGGTTGTCGTCACCCAGTTGTGCCTGCGACATGACGTCCTCGTCTACCACTTCCACCTTGCCACAAGGCCTTGCGAGCATTTCTCCAGGTTTATCAAGAGCTCCGACTACAGTTTCGCTATGGTGGACACCACCAACAATCTAAAAGCGCTCAAGGTTTTGGACTTGAAATGCCCGAATCTTGTCAACATCCAGCACCACTACAAGGTCTGTGGCACCGACAAAAGCAAACTGAACTCCCTGGTTGACCTCGCCTCGGCCATCATCGACCCCTACTACGCGAAGATGAAGCAAGAGAGCAATAAGGACAAGAACGCCTGGCACAGTGTGTGGCATAAGAGACTGGATGAACAACATGTCAAGTACGCGGCCATGGACGCGTACACAAGCTATGAGATGTACAGGCAGATCGTTGACATGAGGAACTGTCTTCTTCCTGACCCAGACGAGGGATCGAGCCACATAGAAGTGGCGGGAGCGTCACAAGAAGTAGATGACTAGACGATCGTTTCTCCTACTTTAGAATGCATGCAATTGTTCATTGAGGTGTGTGCGAATGATCTGTATAGTCACTTATGTAATTGGATGTTCATTTCAGTTATATATATACACACATGTTATTCTACTGTAGACAGAGCAATTCACACGGCTTATTAGCAGCAATCATCTGTGTTATTATTGGTCTTCGCACACATTTCAGATTACGGACCTGTTTGCCGCGTATCACACACATCTTGTTCAGTTGAACCGTTTCCATTGTGTTGCCTAATCACAAACAGTTCATCCGAGTGAACCGTATGCTGTGTATCGCACACGACTCCATCTGGCTGCCCGTTTCTTTTGTTCCTCCTCATTGCAAACAGTTCATTGAACTGAACCGTATGCCCTTCATCGCACACCCAACTAAAACCTGAACCGTGTTTGATGCATCCGTCATCGCAAACGTTTTACACATTTCTGACGGTTTTCATACAGCACCGTTTGTGATTATGGCATCGCACACAGTTTCTCGAACGGTCTCTGATCGTAGTGTCGCGTTTGGACCATCCTGCAGTAGTGGCTTCTTCGGCACAAAGCACGAAGAGATTTGGAAGCTGCTCTTCAAGGCCCAGAAGATGTGGCCGAACAAGGCCGAAGACATCGGCCTCGACAGCGTGAATCCGGACACTCTGGTAAGTGTGTTATTCGAACATACACTTGGTCTATAAATTCTTAGGCATCATGAGTTTTCTGTCCCACTCACAGGGCTGGATAGCGAAGGCGGAGCGGATCAAGTGTCCGGCACCGCTGCCTGAAGATCCGGCCACACCCCAGCTTACGAAAATGTTGGTTCCGGCGCCCTATCAAGCGTCGGAGAAGAAGGCCAAGAAGAAGAGCAAGGAGGCCAAGGGCGGCCTCTGCCGTAAGGGAACTTCGGAGGCAGTGTCTGGAGGGACCGTTGTCCCCTCCTCCCACGAGGGAGATGAAGACGAAGAGGAGGAGGAGGCAGAAAGTGACTCTCCCCTCAAGGAGAGGAAAAAGAAAAGGGCAGCCTCCACAGACCCGGAGGAGGGGGTGTCTAAGAGGGGGAAGATAACCCTCTCAGATGGTTCGGATTCAGATGTCGAACACATCCCCAAGAGGCGCCCCAGGGTGAAGCCCCTGGCCACATCGTAAGTATCAAAGGACATTTTACAAATAGCTGGTCTTGTATGTTTTCAATACAACATATTATGTTTGTGTGTATTTCAATCCTGCCCGCGACCTCCCCAATCCCTCGATATCTGAGCAAAGCTCTCTGGCACCAGAGATGGTGGAGAGCGAGACGCCTCCGCGAGACTCTCCGCTAACCGTCGCGGATGACACCGAGCTGTTGTCCCAAAGGGCTTCTCCAGGACATGGGGAGGTGAGGGAGGCTGCCAATACGACGCCTGAGGGTGAGGCCTCGGCTGCCGAGCACATGGGGGGCGCAACCGTCTCGGGGGCACTGACCAGTCCGGCCCCCAGCCGAACACTATTCTGGAGACCCATATGGCTCCAGAATTGAGAGAGAAACCCCCTTCGAAGGAGGAGGGAGCGTCGATTCCAGCGGCGACCTCCACTAATCCGGAGGCGCCGAACGCTCTGGTGGAGGCACTGCGACGTGCTTCCATCGTGGAGGAGCACCGCACCCTGATGGGTGTGGTGATTGAGAAGGTTTAGCCCGCCAAGAGCGGGCTGAACGAAGCATTCACCAGCCTGCTAACAGGCTTCAAGGTATGCGACGTAATACTCTTAGACGCTTTTCATCTGAAGGAAATATACTTGTATATAGATAATAGCCCCCGAGACTCTGTTCGGTTTTGAAAAAGGCCGAACAGAGGATCGAGTAGTATTCGCAGGACGTAACATACTTTTCTATGTTATAACAGGCTTCCCTGTTGGCGGCAACCGCCCAGGCAGCTGAAGTTTCCTAACTCGATCGGAAGCTGAAGCTGGCTAATGATGAGATCGACCGCATTAACAAGCTGTTCGATGAGGCGCAAGGTATGTTTAAAAGAGCTCTTATATGTCTGAGTGATATACAAATTCAGAGTTAAGCTCATGCACTGCTATGGATATGATTGTAGGTAGCCTGACCGAGGTTGAGACCCTCAAGAGCGCCCTTGCCCAAGCCAAGGAGCAGGCGAAGGCGAGCAAAGCGGCCACTGATAAAGCGGCTGTGGATTTAAAGACCGAACAGGTCGCCCGCTGGGAGCACGAGGAGAGGGTGATCGAGGTGGAGCAAAAGCTCAAGGATGCCATCGGCAAGTGCGAGGCCTTGGAGGAGAGGAGTACGGCGCCGATCTCGCCAGGGCCCTCCAAGAGGCCAAAGAGGCGCGGACCGAGGCCCGGGGTGCTCGGGAGGAGATTCGGCAGGCCGAACAGATAGCGGCTGGTAAGCCCTTTCTTTTGCAGAGTATATTTGGGGGTTGGAGATATGCCTTGCTCACTCGACTATGGAGTTCTCCAGACGCCTTTGCGGATCTTCCGAGGAGTGCCATTGACGCCGCGCAATTCTTCCTAGCCCAGGAGGGGGGCACGACGGATAAGCTCTTCTGGTCACATTTCCTCACACCGGGACACCCGGTGCTTTTGAACAACCAGATGAAGTGAAAGTGCAACTATCCCTGGGTGGTTTTGGTAATTCCTAACAACATATAGCTCACTGAGCTAATGCTATTTCAAGGTAGATATTTCAGGAAAGCTCAATGATTGGCATGGCATGGATTAGAAAGTGGACCCTTCAAAATGCTAAGGACAAAGGATTGGCTCAAGCTCAAAGCACAAGACTCTACATTTTCTATTTTAGTGATCCAAGATCACATTGAGTCTATAGGAAAAGCCAATACTATTAAGAAGGGATGAGGTGCTGCTTAATGAGGTTGTTGCTCAAAATGCTTAGTCATATGCTCCAAAACCCTCCACTACTTTCTCATATCCACATATGTCCCAAACCACAAGTCCAACTCGGCCCCACCGATTCTTTCTATCTGGCGCCACCGAGTTCAGTTGACATAGCCACTGCCAGAAACCCTAGTCTTTTCAGTCTCACCGATAGGGATCTCGGTCTCACCGAGATGGGATTGTAATCTCTCTGTTTCCCTTCGTAACGTTTCGGTCAAACCGAGATGAGCGATCGGTCCCACCGAGATTGCAATGCAAACTCTCTGTTTCCCTTTCGTAACAGTTTGGTCCAACCGAGATGAGCGAATCGGTCCCATCAAGTTTGCCTGACCAACTCTCTGTTTGTCTATTACCAAAATCGGTTCCACCGAGTTTGTGTAATCGGTCTCTCCGAGATTACGTTATGCCCTAACCCTAATGATATCAGTCCCACCGAGTTGACATGTCGGTCCCACCGAGAATCCTAACGTTCACATTTAGAACTAAATCGGTCTGACCGAGTTCTCTGAATCGGTCCCACCGAGTTTGGTGATTTGTGTGTAACGGTTAGATTTTGTGTGGAGGCTATATATACCCCTCCACCCACTCTTCATTCGTGGAGAGAGCCATCAGAACATGCCTACACTTCCAATACATATTTTCTGAGAAAGAACCACCTACACTTGTGTTGAGGTCAAGATATTCCATTCCAACCACATAAATCTTGATCTCTAGCCTTCCCCAAGTTGCTTTCCACTCAAATCTTCTTTCTACCAAATCTTATCCTATGAGAGAGAGTTGAGTGTTGGGGAGACTATCATTTGAAGCACAAGAGCAAGGAGTTCATCATCAACACACCTTTTGTTACTTCTTGGAGAGTGGTGTCTCCTAGATTGGCTAGGTGTCACTTGAGAGCCTCCGACAAGATTGTGGAGTTGAACCAAGGAGTTTGTAAGGGCAAGGAGATCACCTACTTCGTGAAGATCTACCCTAGTGAGGCAAGTCCTTCCTGGGCGACGGCCATGGTGGGATAGACAAGGTTGCTTCTTCGTGGACCCTTCATGGGTGGAGCCCTCCGTGGACTCATGCAACCGTTACCCTTCGTGGGTTGAAGTCTCCATCAACGTGGATGTACGATAGCACCACCTATCGGAACCACGGATAAAAAATCTCCGTGTCAACATTGCGTTTGCTCCCTCAATCTCCTCCCTTTACCTTCATATGCAATTGTTTTACATTCCGCTGCTATACTCTTAGAATTGCATGTGTAGGTTGATTGCTTGACTTGTGCTAAGTTGTTAAAATTTGCCAAGAAATAAAATTGGGAAAAGGCTAGATTTTTATTTGGTCAAGTAGTCTAATCACCCCCCTCTAGACATACTTTGGATCCAACAAGTAGTATCAGAGCTTTGGTCTCCATTTTCTTTGATTTCCTTAGCTTTTTGTGGTCATAGCCTTGGTTTCACAACCTAGGAGAGTATGGAATCTAGCGAGGGAAATTACCACCGTAGAGGTCCTTACTTTGATGGTACAAATTTTGCTAGTTGGAAGCATAAGATGAAAATGCATATTCTTGGACATAACCCCACCGTTTGGGCTATGGTGTGTATTGGCTTGCAAGGTGAATTCTTTGATGGGAGAGAACCAAACCGTGAAGCTACCGTGGAAGAGTTGAAGATGCTACAATAAAATGCTCAAGCTTGTGATATTCTCTTCAATGGATTGTGCCCCGAAGAATTCAACAAAATCAGTCATCTTGAGAATGCAAAGGAAATTTGGGATACTTTGATTGATATGCACGAAGGTACCGACTCTGTCAAGGAATCAAAATTGGATGTGCTTCAAAGTCAACTTGACAAGTTCAAAATGAAGGATGGTGAAGGTGTCGTTGAAATGTACTCTAGGCTTGCTCTCATCACAAATGAGATTGCCGGCTTAGGAAGTGAAGAGATGACCGACAAATTCATCATCAAGAAGATCCTAAGAGCCTTGGATGGAAAATATGATACCGTGTGCACATTGATCCAAATGATGCCCAATTACAAAGATCTCAAGCCAACGGAAGTCATTGGAAGAATTGTTGCTCATGAGATGTCATTCAAGGATAATGAAGAGCTTCACAATAAGTCAAGTGGTGCTTACAAAGCCTCGTGTGATGCTCCCACATCATCAAGTGAGAAACAAACGTTCAATGAAGAATTGAGTCTAATGGTGAAGAACTTCAACAAGTTCTACAAGAGTATAAGCAAAGAAAGAAGTTCCAAGTCAAGGTCCTACAATGACAAAAGATCTTCTAGTCATGAGCGTACTTGCTACAATTGTGGAAGACCCGGACACTACTCCAATGAGTGTACGCCCCCCTACAAAAGAAGAAGTAGAAGATAAGAATCACCACCAAGAGAAAGGAGGAGTAGAGATGATCATTATGAACGAAAACCCTCTCGGAGAAGCAAGGACTCGGAAAGGAAGGAAAAGTCATCAAGGAGCTACACAAAAAGAAGACATCAAGCTCATGTTGGTGAATGGGTATCCGGCTCCGACTCTGACAATCACTCCGGAAGAAGTTATCACTCCGACTCCGAATATACTCAAGATGAAGGTGTTGCCGGTCTAGAACTTGTGTCAACCAACTCCTACGACATATTTGACTCACCAAATGAAGGAATTGGAAGATGCTTCATGGCCAAAGGTCCAAAGGTAACACATCCCGAGTATGTTGATTTCAATAGTGGTGAAGATGATTTGCTAGGTGATGATGATTTACTTGTTGACAACTCTAGTGATGAAAACTATGATGAAACATCAATTAATCATGCTAATCAAGATAAAATGAATGATGATGATAAGAAGGAGATTGAGCGTCTAACTAAAGAACTAAACACTCTTAAGTTAGCTCATGAAACTACCTTGGAAAATCATCGAGAACTTTTAAAGACTCATGATAAGCTACGCTTTGAAAAGCTCAACCTTGAGCAAGAGCATGAGTTTTTAAAGGCAATCAATGATGATCTTCGCAAGAAAAGTTCTTCTTACATTGCCAAGCGTTTACTCTTGTCTACTTACATGCCACAAGTTAAATCTAGTAACAAGAACAAGAAAGATGCTTCATCTAGTAGTAACAACAATCATACTAAATCCAATGTTGTTGCATCTACTAGTTCTCTTGATTCCACTAATGATTCTCTTACCAAGTTACACTTGAGCAAGAAAATAGCTTATTGAAGGGAATTATAGGAAAGGTGTTTACAAGAGTCTTGCCAGAAGTAAGCAATTTGAGGAAATTGTACGCAAGCAAGGAAAACACCGGAAGAATCAAGGTGTTGGTTTTGAACGAAAGTTCAATGCCAATGGAGTTGAGTGGGAAGAAGATCAATACCCCAAGACGAAGTTTGTTCCTCAACAAGAGAAGTATGATCCTACTTCTTTCAAAGGGACACAAGCTCAAGATGATCTTCCACCACAAGACCACAAGCAAAAAGTCAAGGACAAGTTTCAAGAGGAAATTGATGCATTTGAAGAAGCACCTAAGGCCATGGTCAAGTGGGTTCCCAAGACTACATCAAGTTCTACTTCATCAAGTACAACTACAACTCCAAGGATTCCCATCAAGATGGTGTGGATCTAGAAGAAGAAGGACTAGAGAGTTCTTGAGGGTGACTCCGCCAACATACTTCACTCTTATCATTTTGGCGAGAACAAGTGCAAACAACTTCCATATCTTGCACTAGTTCAAGGAGTCACAAACCCTCTTGTTGGTAAGACAAGGGACAAGGTAACCCAATGCTTTCATGGACATCATCTTGTGTATGCATCACTCTATGTCTATGGATATCCTTGTTTGTTCCTTGTGGGACTAACCCGTGTAGGTATTGAAAGTACAGCTCACTCCAAAGGATTGCTCCGAATGATCTACATCAACATCAAGCATCTACATATTCAACACCTACATGAAGTCATCATCAACAAAACCCAAGGTTAGTTCATCCCTCTTAGGGGGGATATCACATCTAGGGGGAGCTTTACTCTAATCAATTGAGCTAAAGCAACCCTAATGGTGTGAATACAACAATGCTTTATGTAAAAGTGGTAACCCCACTTGAGCTTAAACGAGGAGTATGACCTATGATCAAATGTTTTCATTTGACTCCTAAGTCAATATACTCATATATAGATGACCTAGTCATTGCCAAATTGCTTGATAGATGCTAGAGTGATTGTGCATGCTTTGTCACATATTCATTTGCCATTTTATTGTGTGAGCATATTGGTCGCATACTTTACTCATTCGAGGACATCCATTTGTTGTTTTGATTGTTTGGCTCTTTCTCTTTTGCCAAATGGATGGACAAGAATGCCTAAGAACTCCCTTTAGCTATCTATGCTTTTCTCATCTCAAACTCTATTTGTAACGCCCATGATGCGGCTATATCTCCCACGTGTCGAGGCACGACTTGGAGGCATAATCGCATGGTGGTTTTGTCGCAAGAAGGGTCATCTTCACACAATCCCATGAAATGAAAAAGAATGGGATAAAGAGTTGGCTTACAGTCGCCACTTCACACAAAACATAAATTAAACATACATCATTCAGAGTATAATCAAGGTCCGACTACGGAACCAAAATGAAAGACAACCCCAAATGCTAGATCCCCGATCGTCCCAACTGGGATCCACTACTGATCATCAGGAAACGAAACATAGTAATGACCAAGTTCCTCGTCAAACTCCCACTTGAGCTCGGTTGCGTCACCTGCACTGGTATCGTCGGCACCTGCAACTGTTTTGGTAGAATCTGTGAGTCACGAGGACTCAGCAATCTCACACCCGCGAGATCAAGACTATTTAAGCTTATAGGAAGGATGGGGTAATGAGGTGGAGCTGCAGCAAGCACTAAGCAAATATGGTGGCTAACATACGCAAATAAGAGCGAGAAGAGAAGCAACGCAACGGGCGTGAAGCTAGAAGTGATCAAGAAGTGATCCTGAAACTACTTACGCACAACCATAACACAAGAACCGTGTTCACTTCCCGGACTCCGCCGAGAAGAGACCATCACGGCTACACACGCGGTTGATGTATTTTAATTAAGTCAAGTGTCAAGTTCTCTACAACCGGACATTAACAAATTCCCATCTGCCACATAACCGCGGGCACGGCTCTCGAAAGTTTATACCCTGCAGGGGTGTCCCAACTTAGCCCATCACAAGCTCTCACGGTCAACGAAGGATATTCCTTCTCCCGGGAAGACCCGATCAGGCTCGGAATCCCGGTTACAAGACGTTTCGACAATGGTAAAACAAGACCAGCAAGACCGCCCGACTGTGCCGACAAATCCCGATAGGAGCTGCACATGTCTCGTTCTCAGGGCACACCGGATGAGACAGGCTGCGAGTAAAACCAGACTTCGAATTTCCCCGAGGTGGCCCCGCAGGCGGCTCGGTTCGGACCAACACTCGGAGGAGCACTGGCCCGGGGGGGGCTAAAATAAAGATGACCCTCGGGCTCGCGAAAACCCAAGGGAAAGGTATAGGTGGTAGGCAAATGTAAAACCAAGGTTGGGCCTTGCTGGAGGAGTTTTATTCAAAGCGAACCGTCAAGGGGGTGCCATAAATCCCCAACCGCGTAAGGAACGCAAAATCAAGGAACATAACACCGGTATGACGGAAACTAGGGCGGCGAGAGTGGAACAAAACACCAGGCATAAGGCCGAGCCTTCCACCCTTTACCAAGTATATAGATGCATTAATTAAATAAGAGATATTGGGTTATCCCAAAATATCCATGTTCCAACATGGAACCAACTTCAACTTCACCTGCAACTAACAACGCTATAAGAGGGGCTGAGCAAAAGCGGTAACTTAGCCAAACGACGGTTTGCTAGGAAAGGATGGTTAGAGGCTTGACATGGCAATATGGGAGGCATGATATAGCAAGTGGTAGGTAGCGCGGCATAGCATAGAGCAAAAAACTAGCAAACAAAGATAGAAGTGATTTTGAGGGTATGGTCATCTTGCCTTAAATCCTGCAAGGAAGAGAACGAGTCCATGAAAAAGACAAACGGACATAGTCGAACGAATCCTCACAACTCCGGAACGAAACCGAAGATAACGAGAGAAGCAAACCGGAAAGAAGCAAACAACATGGTAAACAACCATCACATAAACATGGCATGATGCACAATCAAGTATGATGCATGTCCGGTTTAATCAGGCATGGGATGGCAAAGTGCACAAGCAATACTACAAATTAAGCGGAGCTCAATATGCAATTAACGAAACACCACATCAAATATTTAGTTCTCTCTTGTTTGTGTACCCAACAATATTAAATGCTGATTAACATGGCAAGGGGTGAAGCATAAGTAAACTACACATTTAGGCAAGTTTAAATGAGGCCGGAAACATCAAACAATAAATCCGGGAAATCCTCATGTCCATATTTTGAATTAGCTACTGTTCTGCCCTAAATCATATTTTAAAGTTGTTAAACATCAAAATAAAGTGAACCAAGTTATTCTATGCATTTTTCTTCCCCGTTTACATATAAAGTTTATTTAATATGGAGCTACGGTTATTTAGTTATGAAATAATTCATTTTAGCATGATATTTATGCAAATTAATTCAAACAGCACATTTAGACATTTTAAACATGAATGAAAGTTGGATATTATGAAACTAGATGAAATTCTAAGCACTTTACATGTTTAAATCATTTTAATCCGATGCACGGTTTGTGAATTATTATATGCATGAAGTTTAGGGTCCAATCTGTAAATATGCAGTTTTTGGGATAAATGGCAAAATTCGCAGGGCACGGAAAAATATGCGTGGGCCGAATCTGGCTGGCCCAGCAGTGCACAGGAGAGGGGTTGGGCGCGTCCTCACCCATGGGCCAAGCCCAGCTCGTGGAGAGGTAGCAGTAGGCCGCGGAGGTCAACGATCGGGCGAGCGGGCGCGCTCGATCCCGAACTGCTGCTCGAAGCAGGGGAAGCAGAGGCCGCGGCAGGCGAACTTGGCGGCAGCAGCAGGTCCAGGAGGGGTCGCCGGGGCTTGGACGCGGGGCTCCGGTGACGCGGGAGAGGCGAGGGAGGCCAGAGTTGGGCGGATCCGGGCGAGGAAGGCCTTGGACGGGCGCGGAGCAACGGATCCAGGCGATGGGGCGGTGGTGAAACTCCAAAGCCATGGCGGCCTCCATCGGTTCCCTGTCCAAAACGAGACAGAGAGAAAGAGAGTTGAGAACGGGGAAGGGGAAGAAGGCAGAGAGAGAAAGGGGAGCACGAGGGTCCTGCTGGTGCTCCGGCAGTGGCGCGCCGGCGACGGTCGGACTGAGGCTCGGGCTGTGCTGCTGCCGTTGCGCGGACGCGGGCAAGGCAGGGAGACGGCGAGGCGTCCGTGCTCAGGCATGAGCAGAGGCGCATGGGAGGCGGCGAAGGGCACGGGACTCGGGGCTCCGAGGGTGCTGTGCTCCGGCGAGGTGGTCGGCATGGTCGAGGAGGAGCTCCTCTCCTTTGGGTTCGAGCGAGGCAGGGAGGAGGAAACGCTTGGGCAGGAGGCGGCCAGGGATCGAGTGGAGGCGCTGGTTGGTCCGGTGAAGAAAACGAGGAGGTGGGTGGCGCTGCGAATGGATGGATCGGATCTGGGTGTGGCTGGCTGTTGTTGGGCGGCGGCGGAAAATGAGGAAGGTGGTCGGAGAGGATTTGGATCAAGGAGAGGATGGCTAGTTCGGTGGATCTGGAGGATCCCGAGGAAGGAGGTAGTTGGATGGCTGGCGGCGGAGACGGGATTGATGGATTGGACAGGCTAGCCTAGGGTTTGATCCGGTATATATATATATAGCAGGTGGACTAGGCTTAGGGGCTACTCGGGCCCTCCGATCATAATCGGACGGTCCGAGATAAATAGGTTAGGATAGTCAAAGAAGAAACCGAAGATGTTTTAAAGATTTTTGGGGATGATCCGGACCCAACTATAACGAAAGTCCGGTTCAGGTTCGAGGAAGTTTCGGACACGGGCGAGGGGTCGATGAGACTCCGGATTAGGCAAGAGGGCAAACGAAGAATAAGGTTGGTCTCGAAACGGTCAACGAAAGCAAGGGGACGCGGCAACTACGAGCGGATGCAAGTTAAAATAAACAATGGTGGCAACGAGTGTCGATGCAATGCAGATGATGACATGATGAATGCAACAAACAAATGAATGCACACGACGATAACGAAAAACATGAAAGGCGTCTGGAGCGTCAGTCTTGGGGCGTTACAACACTCCACCACTACAAGAGGATCTCGTCCCGAGATCTAGGATGGCACCGGAGGGAAAACGGGGGAGGAATAGGTAAAACAAAGTTGCTTCTTTGACAAACGAGTGAAACCAAAGAACCTTGAGAGGTTGAACAATTTCGAGAAAAGAATACAATGAAGATGAACGAAATTGAAAACACTCTGTTAGAAAATAGGAACAAGCAACACTACGAGAACCTTATAGGTTGAAAGAAAAAGGGTTACAATGGACAAGAAGTACATGCAAGCACTCCGGTTGAAACGAGATCTAGGAGGAACGATAAAGACCAATTACGACAACACTCCGGTTGGAAATGGAAGGCATATAATATGAACTTGGCAAAATGAGAGAACTTGGATGAGACTCTAATTAATAGAGGAATGATAGACATAACACTCTGGTTAAATGGATAAGCACGAAAAGAACACGATCTTCACAATTCGAGATGATGAGCGAAGAGAGCAACATCACATTGCCTCCGGAAGAAGGAATAGAAGAGGGATCATTGGAATAAAAGAATGGAGAAGGAAATGCCAATTTCTACCACAAATGAGCTTGGAAAGCACCTTTCCAAGAAGGTTATAACAGAGTTGTTGGAAAACCAACAACGGAACGAATAAGCTTGTAGTGGGCTTAAGGAAAACTTCTCAAAATTATGAGGTTAAATCCTGCCACTAATGAAAAAAATAGATTGGATGGATATGAACAAGGAGACGAGAAATTTATTTCACCAAGAGGATAAATGAAGAACTTGGGTCATTTATAAGCACCATAATTAGCAACGAACCTTCGAGAAGGCTTTAAGTGAAATCTATACCAAGATAACATCAACGAAGAAATTGTTGGGTTGAAAAGATATCATGAACGAAGAAAATATGATGGGTTTAAATATCTCATCCTTGATAACTTGTGAATCATGAAACATGAAAAGAAATTGTCAAGAATGACATATCACCATCTCAAAATAAGGTAGAAAGAATTGCACTTCGGAATGCAAGATGAAGAATGCTTGAACTCCTCCAAACAAAACATGCGTTAAGCACCCTGTTTAATTTTGAGTATAGCTTGGCGGATCATAACTTCGAGAGAAATCTTGAAAATAATAATTGAAGAATGGAAGGAATCCTTGACGAACCACCATGTAGAGCCTCCATGAAGAACTCCGGTAAACAAAAGGATGATAGAAAGAAAGAGAAGTTGGCAACACAAGGTGAAGCCTTGCAATGATTTAGATGGAGCTTCAGGACGATATAATGAGAAAACTTTGAACTCCGGAAAAGAAAAGATGAAGCATCTCGGACCGAGAATGTGATATGATGAACAAACTCCGAAAAGAAGAGATGAACAACTTAGAACTGGGAAATTGATGCCATTACGAACTCCGGAAGAAGGAATTAAACACTTGGATGAAACAAGAACAAGAATTATGTTATGCGTATCCATCACCCATATAATTGATGACAAGCAACGGATTTGGCATACTACTTATTCTCGTAGAAAGGGTTAAGAGAGATATGGCGTAAACTTGAGAAGGCATTGATGGAACCACCGGTGGAATTTGGAAACAACGAATGAATTGATATGATAACGAAGGAAGTGAAATCTTGAACGAACCACCGTAAGAATTGAAAATGAACGAAGAAAATATAAAGAAACACCGGGAAGAATTAGAAAACGAACGAAGATACTTGAGAGATTTTTAGATACAAGAGAACGAAGAGATCATGGGCTGACTCAAGGATACTTGAACGATGCACCGGTAAGATTTGGAGAACGATAGTTACACGCTGAGAATGAAGAATTCTGAGATGATGGGCTTCGAATGATCGAGAAAGGAAGCGACTCCTGAATTGCTTTGGATGGGTGAAAAGAATTCTCATAATCGAAAACAATTATGAGAGGACGGCATCAAGCTTGAACTACGCATCTTTGGAAGAACGGGCAAGGATTTAAGAGGAACTCCTCTTCGGTCTTCAAAATCCGAGAATGACGACGAGAAACACCACCATGAATTGTTGAGGCACTCCGGAATGAAGAATAGAAAGGTTGAGACAACGATGAAAAGAATTTGAAAGATCTTGGAGAAAGACATTTGACTGATGAAAATTCATTCTTACGTCAAACTTCAAAAGAATTTGAGAATCGCTCCGGATAAATTAGAAGAGTCAGGTAAGATCCTGGAAAAAGACCTGTGGGTTAGGGCCCACTCAAGAGAAACACCGTTGAAAAGATTACTTGAAAAGGAGATTGCACCGGTTGAATTAAATGGCTTGAATGAGGTAACACCCTCGAAATAGTTAGAATTGATGCGGAGTGGAAACACGAATTTTCAGAGATATCTTCAACACTCCAGAACAATTGAATAGCAAACGGGGAATGATTAAGAGATGCACCAGCATACGAAAACACTTGAAACGAGGAAGGGAATATGATCAACACCGAAATCTTCAATTGAAGCCACCGGAGAAGAAAAGAGAACGAAGAATGATAAACTTGAAGCTCCGTTAGTATCTTCATGAGAATCACCGGATAAGAACATTGATGGAAAAGAATGGAGAGACTTCCCATCAATAAAAGTATACTTGATTAAGAAATCTGAGTCCTTGAAGAAAAGGGTGGGAGGGCGGGAAAACAAAGGCAACTTGGGGATGGAATGAAACAGACACCATTGAGAAAAACTGAGGGATGATCTTGCGAATGTTGAAATGATCGGATCCACTTGAAGAGAAGCACACCGGTTGAAAAGAATTGAAAGGACAACCTTGATGATCAAGAAGGATTAGCATCCACATAGAAATATGGGAACACCGTTTACAGAAGGTATGGAATCAACACTTGACATTGAAGCAACTTGAATACCACAACTCAAAACAAAACAAAGGATTGGCTTGCAAAATAAGCCGGAAACAAACATATGATAGAGCCCATATCGTATCATGTGTCTGTTGGAAAGATATTCTAGGAGCTACTTGAATTCCCACTTATAAACTCCCGAATTTTTCTGGTTATGCAATCTGGTGTTGGGGATATAGGGGACGCAATATATCTCACCCAAAGTAACAATCCCTAGATCCAGCTGTATCCATCCGTCAACACATAACCAAGAAAACTCCAGAAATCGTGTACCTCAACCTTCGAAAAGCATCCGTTATACGAGTTATGGCAATACTCCTGAACTCCCGCCCCAGTACTGGGTGGCGTCGAGGTGATCTCACCAACAACTGCATAAAAGATATTTTCGATGTCGGCGAAACTCAGGTATTCTAGAACTGCAACGATAAAATTGTGACAACAACACCTCGGAGCTCAACTCCCCGGGACACTGCCACAACCCCTAAATGTTAGGAGGCACCAAGAACAATGTTCTCGTCACAAAACCATCGGAACGATTCCAAGATACCCGCGTGATCCTAAATTTTTTTTAGTGAAATTTGAGGAGAGGAAAGTCAAAACATCTACGTTAGGAGGCCTCACCAGAGCGACGAAGGGACTGAGGAGTAAAAAGAATCCTACTCTCCGATATATATAATCCTAAGACTCAAAACATTTTTTTCTAGACTCAACAACGCCAGCGATTCGATCAAGCAGGGGGCTCCTAAGTCGGGGATGGCTCTGATTACCAACTTGTAACGCCCACGATGCGGCTATATCTCCCACGTGTCGAGGCACGACTTGGAGGCATAACCGCATGGTGGTTTTGTCGCAAGAAGGGTCATCTTCACACAATCCCATGTAATGAACAAGAATGGGATAAAGAGTTGGCTTACAGTCGCCACTTCACACAATACATAAATAAATCCATACATCATTCAGAGTACAATCAAGGTCCGACTACGGAACCAAAATGAAAGAAGACAACCCCAAATGCTAGATCCCCGATCGTCCCAACTGGGCTCTACTACTGATCATCAGGAAACGAAACATAGTAACGACCAAGTTCCTCGTCGAACTCCCACTTGAGCTCGGTTGCGTCACCTGCACTGGTATCGTCGGCACCTGCAACTGTTTTGGTAGAATCTGTGAGTCACGAGGACTCAGCAATCTCACACCCGCGAGATCAAGACTATTTAAGCTTATAGGAAGGATGGGGTAATGAGGTGGATCTGCAGCAAGCACTAAGCAAATATGGTGGCTAACATACGCAAATAAGAGCGAGAAGAGAAGCAACGCAACGGGCGTGAAGCTAGAAGTGATCAAGAAGTGATCCTGAAACTACTTACGCACAACCATAACACAAGAACCGTGTTCACTTCCCGGACTCCGCCGAGAAGAGACCATCACGGCTACACACGCGGTTGATGTATTTTAATTAAGTCAAGTGTCAAGTTCTCTACAACCGGACATTAACAAATTCCCATCTGCCACATAACCGCGGGCACGGCTCTCGAAAGTTTATACCCTGCAGGGGTGTCCCAACTTAGCCCATCACAAGCTCTCACGGTCAACGAAGGATATTCCTTCTCCCGGGAAGACCCGATCAGGCTCGGAATCCCGGTTACAAGACGTTTTGACAATGGTAAAACAAGACCAGCAAGACCGCCCGACTGTGCCGACAAATCCCGATAGGAGCTGCACATATCTCGTTCTCAGGGCACACCGGATGAGACGGGCTATGAGTAAAACCAGACTTCGAGTTTCCCCGAGGTGGCCCCGCAGGCGGCTCGGTTCGGACCAACACTCAGAGGAGCACTGGCCCGGGGGGCTAAAATAAAGATGACCCTCAGGCTCGCGAAAACCCAAGGGAAAGGTATAGGTGGTAGGCAAATGTAAAACCAAGGTTGGGCCTTGCTGGAGGAGTTTTATTCAAAGCGAACCGTCAAGGGGGTCCCATAAATCCCCAACCGCGTAAGGAACGCAAAATCAAGGAACATACCACCGGTATGAGGGAAACTAGGGCGGCAAGAGTGGAACAAAACACCAGGCATAAGGCCGAGCCTTCCACCCTTTACCAAGTATATAGATGCATTAATTAAATAAGAGATATTGGGTTATCCCAAAATATCCATGTTCCAACATGGAAACAAATTCAACTTCACCTGCAACTAACAACGCTATAAGAGGGGCTGAGCAAAAGCGGTAACTTAGCCAAACAACGGTTTGTTAGGAAAGGATGGTTAGAGGCTTGACATGGCAATATGGGAGGCATGATATAGCAAGTGGTAGGTAGCGCGGCATAGCATAGAGCGAACAACTAGCAAACAAAGATAGAAGTGATTTTGAGGGTATGGTCATCTTGCCTTAAATCCTGCAAGGAAGAAGAACGAGTCCATGAAGAAGACAAACGGACGTAGTCGAACGAATCCTCACAAATCCGGAACGAAACAGAAGCTAACGAGAGAAGCAAACCGGAAAGAAGCAAACAACTTGGTAAACAACCATCACATAAACATGGCATGATGCACAATCAAGTATGATGCATGTCCGGTTTAATCAGGCATGGGATGGCAAAGTGCACAAACAATACTACAAATTAAGCGGAGCTCAATATGCAATTAATGAAACACCACATCAAATATTTAGTTCTCTCTCATTTGTGTACCCAACAATATTAAATGTTGATTAACATGGCAAGGGTTGAAGCATAAGTAAACTACACATTTAGGCAAGTTTAAATGAGGCCGGAAACATCAAACAATAAATCTGGGAAATCCTCATGTCCATATTTTGAATTAGCTACTGTTCTGCCCTAAATCATATTTTAAAATTGTGAAACATCAAAATAAAGTGAACCAAGTTATCCTATGCATTTTTCTACCCCGTTTACATATAAAGTTTATTTAAAATGGAGCTACGGTTATTTAGTTATGAAATAATTCATTTTGCATGCTATTTATGCAAATTAATTCAAACAGCAGATTTAGACATTTTAAACATGAATGAAAGTTGGATATTATGAAACTAGATGAAATTCTAAGCACTTTACATGCTTAAATCATTTTAATCCGATGCACGATTTGTGAATTATTATATGCATGAAGTTTAGGGTCCAATCTGTAAATATGCAGTTTTTGGGATAAATGGCAAAATTCGCAGGGCACGGAAAAAATATGCGTGGGCCGAATCTGGCTGGCCCAGCAGTGCACAGGAGAGGGGTTGGGCGCGTCCTCACCCATGGGCCAAGCCCAGCTCGTGGAGAGGTAGCAGTAGGCCGCGGAGGTCAACGATCGGGCGAGCGGGCGCGCTCGATCCCGAACTGCTGCTCGAAGCAGGGGAAGCAGAGGCCGCGGCAGGCGAACTTGGCGGCAGCAGCAGGTCCAGGAGGGGTCGCCGGGGCTTGGACGCGGGGCTCCGGTGACGCAGGAGAGGCGAGGGAGGCCAGAGTTGGCGGATCCGGGCGAGGAAGGCCTTGGACGGGCGCGGAGCAACGGATCCAGGCGATGGAGCGGTGGTGAAACTCCAAAGCCATGGCGGCCTCCATCGGTTCCCTGTCCAAAACGAGACAGAGAGAAAGAGAGTTGAGAACGGGGAAGGGGAAGAAGGCAGAGAGAGAAAGGGGAGCACGAGGGTCCTGCTGGTGCTCCGGCAGTGGCGCGCCGGCGACGGTCGGACTGAGGCTCGGGCTGTGCTGCTGCCGTTGCGCGGACGCGGGCAAGGCAGGGAGACGGCGAGGCGTCCATGCTCAGGCATGAGCAGAGGCGCACAGGAGGCGGCGAAGGGCACGGGACTCGGGGCTCCGAGGGTGCTGTGCTCCGGCGAGGTGGTCGGCATGGTCGAGGAGGAGCTCCTCTCCTTTGGGTTCGAGCGAGGCAGGGAGGAGGAAACGCTCGGGCAGGAGGCGGCCAGGGATCGAGTGGAGGCGCTGGTTGGTCCGGTGAAGAAAACGAGGGAGGTGGGTGGCGCTGCGAATGGATGGATCGGATCTGGGTGTGGCTGGCTGTGGTTGGGCGGCGGCGGAAAACGAGGAAGGTGGTCGGAGAGGATTTGGATCAAGGAGAGGGTGGCTAGTTCGGTGGATCTGGAGGATCCCGAGGAAGGAGGGAGTTGGATGGCTGGCGGCGGAGACGGGATTGATGGATTAGACAGGCTAGCCTAGGGTTTGATCCGATATATATATATATATATAGTAGGTGGACTAGGCTTAGGGGCTACTCGGGCCCTCCGATCATAATCGGACGGTCCGAGATAAATAGGTTAGGAGAGTCAAAGAAGAAACTGAAGATGTTTGAAAGATTTTTGGGGATGATCCGGACCCAACTATAACGAAAGTCCGGTTCAGGTTCGAGGAAGTTTTGGGGCGAGCGGTCGATGAGACTCCGGTTTAGGCAAGAGGGCAAACAAAGAATAAGGTTGGTCTCGAAACGGTCAACGAAAGCAAGGGGACGCGGCAACTACGAGCGGATGCAAGTTAAAAAAACAATGGCGGCAACGAGTGCCGATGCAACGTGGATGATGACATGATGAATGCAACAAACAAATGAATGCACACGGCGATTACGAAAAACATGAAAGGCGTCTGGAGCGTCAGTCTTGGGGTGTTACGCTATTCATACTACATCACAAAGTTTGATCAAGTCAGATTCGATCCACTCTATGTGAGGAGCACTCGGAGTTCCCGATTCGTCATAGACTTAAACCTCCAAAACCTCTTTGTGCATCTCGGTCTGACCGATTCATCCTTTTTGGTCCTACCGGGTCACTAAGTTGATCTAGGGTTTTCAATCTCAATGCAACCGATTAGAACCTTTCGGTCACACTGAGTTGCATTAACTGCTTGCAGTTTTGCATCTCGGTGCCACCGAGTCGTTCCACTCGGTCACACCAACAGGGTCAGGTTATATATACCGACGGGCCAAATTTTGGTAATTTTTCCGAACCTTCTCGCCCGCGCATAACCTGCTCTGCCTCTTCGGGTCTCCGGATCATCCTCTTGTCGCCAGTGACCTCCCGCAGCTGGTCTCTGCCGCCGTCAACAGAAATCTTCACCGCCGTTGCCGCCGTAGCAAGTTCGTCACCGAACTAGGGTACGAACTTGATCATTGTGCTAATCCTTAACTCTGATTCTTAGCACATTGCTTTGCCATGATTCTTGCCACGATCGAAATCATCCTGTCCAGCAAAAACATCCCGTAGATTAGTTTTGATTTGAAAATTTAGGGTTAGGTCTCCGCCGAATTCATCTCGGACCGACCGAGTTGTAGAAATCGGTCTCACCGATTTTGGCTTAGGCCAAAGCACACGCATTTTCGGTCTGACCAAAAATTGCAAATCGGTGTGACCGAGTTCGATTCTCTGTGAAACCCTAGTAGTCTTGGTACCACCGAAATGTGACTCGGTCTAACCGAGTTCACTAGTTTAGGTTCCAAAAGCCGCTTCGGTATCACTAGTTTACAAATCGGTAGATCCGAAATGCTTTCTGTGAAGAACTAAAACTAAGTTTTTTAAGTCATCCATTTTGCAAAACTCATGTACTTTGTGATGCTCATCTACTCTACCTCATCTATAACCTATTCACAGGGTCTGCTGTCAGAGAATTTGTAGAGATGTCTGATCAAAGTGACAGCCAGAACAGGTCTGAGCAACAGGTGCAGGTGGGTGAGGGTTCAGATCCCTCTAGCAGCTATGATGATGGCAGCAGGAGCACTCCCAGCAATCTGCCAAAGGCTACCACCAGGACAAGGAAGAAGAGGAATTCTGACTCTGAAGATGAAGATTATGTGGCTGTTGAAGATGAAGCCACTTCAAAGAAGAAAGTGCTGAAGAAAGAATATGGATCAGCTGCTGCAACAAAGCCAGGTATGAAAACTAAGATGACAGCAAGAAGACGGACAATGCCAAAGCCAAGGAAAGTTGCCACAGGGGAAACCATGAAGTTTACCATTGAATCAGATGATGGTGAAGCAGCAGGTGATGGTAAGAAGAAAAGGGCCAAAACCACTACTGCCAAAGTTCTTGGCAAGCCCTCAATGAGGAGAGATTCAGAAGAAGAGGAAGAAGATGCTGCACCAACACCCAAAGCTCAAAAGCTTATGGGAGATGCTATCAAATCAGGGGCTACTCCATCAAAGCCCAAAGATGCTCCCAAGGCTGCTGCTCTAGCTCCAAAGCCAAAACCCAAGAGAAGCACTAGGAATATCCCTGCAGAAGAGAAGAACAAGGCCCCAGTGCCTCAAGCTGCTGAAGAAGAAGAAGATGATGATTCTGTTGTATTGAGGAAGCTGAAGCCCAAGATCCCTGACCACACTGATGCACACCCAGTTGCAGAGAACATGAAAATCAGGAAGGATGCAGGATTGAGACTATGGAGACAGTCTGATCCATATGCTATCAGGAGAAGAACTGCTGTGGACTACATGTTTCACACTAAGGAACAACAGGACTTCTATGAGACAATTTTGCTTGATAAGAAGCCCATTGTGTGTGATATGAGATGGGTTGACTGGGAATTCATCAAGGAAAATGAGGATCACTTCCCTGGAGTGCTTGATAGTTTTAAGGCATGTGGAGTGGATACTTTTGTTGCCCAGAAGCTCACCAAGTGGAATGATGAGCTCATCATGCAGTTTTACTCCACTGCCCACTTCTATCCAGATGGAAGGATTGTATGGATGTCTGAGGGTACTAAGTACCAATCTAAAGTTGATGAGTGGGCCAAGCTTATAAATGCTCCTGAGGAGCATGAGGATGACTTGGACATTTATGCAGAGAAGAAGAAAGACCACAACAGTATGGCTAACATGTACAAGGAGATCCCAGATGCTGCTTTGGATACACATAAGTTTGGATCAGTTCACTACCTGTTGTCTGGTCTGCCAACAATCAACTGGATCTTAAGGCACACACTGCTACCCAAGTCAGGTGATCACAAGATGATCAGAGGACATGCTATAAACTTGCTGCACATATTTGATGTCCCACAGAAGTTCAAAGTCATGAGCCTGATTGTTGAAATAATCAAGAGGACTGCTGCTGACCAAAAGAGAAGTTGTGGGTATGCCCCACACATTCAGGAGCTAATAACCTCAAAGATGGGCAAAGGCAAGTACATTTTAGATAAGGAGCACTTGCCCATCTATCCTGAATTTGAAGATAACACTGTTGTGATGAATGAGAATGAACCATCTTCAGCTCAAGCACATGAGAAGAGAGAGAAGGCTAAGGCAGAGAAGGCTGCAAAGATGCCAACAGCAGAGGAGGCATCTCAGGTATTCTTGAAGAGCAAGCAAGACTAGCTTGGATATCTGATCCAATCCACCCTGAGGATTGAGAAGGGCTTGGCCACCCTGACCAAGAACCAGGAGAGTCTGGAGAGGATCATTGAGCAGAAATTCTATGACCTTGATGTCAAGGTGACAGGGATCCAAACTGCAGTTGAGCAACTTCAGGAGGAAGCAGAGGAGAAGAAGGGCAAGTCTACCACAGATGCTTTTGCCAGAGTGCCCAGAGGACAGAGATCTGCTGCAGTGCCAGTGACAGACACTAGAGCCACAGCATCAGCACCAGCAGCTACAGCTCCAGTTCCACCTCCAGCAGCTACTCCACCAGCTCCAGCTACTTCATCTGAAGCCTTCGTCCTTGGAGTTCTCTCAACACCACCTCCCGAAGATCAAGCCTGAGATTCGTTTAGCACTATGCATTTTTGAACTTTTTGGTAACTTGTTGCCAAAGGGGGAGAAAAATGTATAGATCATAGGCTTCGAGAGAGAGTGATGGTCTTTATCTCTCTTTGCACTTATTTGGTTTGGTTTGAAACTTTATTGTGTGCTTGTGTGAGCTACTTTATGTTCTTGTGAGATACTTGTTTGATCATGTGTTTGATCATATGCTATCCTTAATGCTTGTTGGATGATATTATCTCTTATATCCTAGATGATCATTCACTTGTTTTGGTGATAAGTGCATGCTTTAACTTCTATCATTTTGAGCGCTCCACCAAGATGTATGTAACATGGAAGAGTAACCCATGATCCTAATTGATTGTGCATTTGCATTCAAAAGCAAATTTTAAATAATGCACAAATTTAGGGGGAGCTCTTGCTTATCACATACTTCTCAAAGCGATGATGTTTTTCAATACTATTTATCACTTGTCGAAGCTTTGATCTATATGTTGTCATCAATTACCAAAAAGGGGGAGATTGAAAGTGCAACTATCCCTGGGTGGTTTTGATAATTCCTAATAACATATAGCTCATTGAGCTAATGCTATTTCAAGATAGATATTTCAGGAAAGCTCAATGATTGGCATGGCATGGATTAGAAAGTGGACCCTTCAAAATGCTAAGGACAAAAGATTGGCTCAAGCTCAAAGCACAAGACTCTACATTTTCTATTTTAGTGATCCAAGATCACATTGAGTCTATAGGAAAAGCCAATACTATTAAGAAGGGATGAGGTGCTGCTTAATGAGGTTCTTGCTCAAAATGCTTAGTGATATGCTCCAAAACCCTCCACTACTTTCTCATATCCACATATGTCCCAAACCACAAGTCCAACTCGGCCCCACCGATTCTTTCTATCCGGCGCCACCGAGTTCAGTTGACATAGCCTCTTCCAGAAACCCTAGTCTTTTCAGTCTCACCGATAGGGATCTCGGTCTCACCGAGATGGGATTGTAATCTCTTTGTTTCCCTTCGTAACGTTTCGGTCAAACCGAGATGAGCGATCGGTCCCACTGAGATTGCAATACAAACTCTCTGTGCCCCTTTCGTAACGTTTCAGTCCAACCGAGATGAGCGAATCGGTCCACCGAGTTTGCCTGACCAACTCTCTGTTTGTCTATTACCAAAATCGGTTCCACCGAGTTTGTGTAATCGGTCTCACCGAGATTATGTTATGCCATAATCCTAATGATATCGGTCCCACCGAGTTGACATGTCGGTCCCACCGAGAATCCTAACGTTCACATTTTGAACTAAATCGGTCTGACTGAGTTCTCTGAATCGGTCCCACCGAGTTTGGTGATTTGTGTGTAATGGTTAGATTTTGTGTGGAGGCTATAAATACCCCTCCACCCACTCTTCATTCGTGGAGAGAGCCATCAGAACATGCCTACACTTCCAATACATATTTTCTGAGAGAGAACCACCTACACTTGTGTTGAGGTCAAGATATTCCATTCCAACCACATAAATCCTGATCTCTAGCCTTCCCTAAGTTGCTTTCCACTCAAATCTTCTTTCTACCAAATCCTATCCTATGAGAGAGAGTTGAGTGTTGGGGAGACTATCATTTGAAGCACAAGAGCAAGGAGTTCATCATCAACACACCGTTTGTTACTTCTTGGAGAGTGGTGTCTCCTAGATTGGCTAGGTGTCACTTGGGAGCCTCCGACAAGATTGTGGAGTTGAACCAAGGAGTTTGTAAGGGCAAGGAGATCGCCTACTTCGTGAAGATCTACCCTAGTGAGGCAAGTCCTTCGTGGGCGACGGCCATGGTGGGATAGACAAGGTTGCTTCTTCGTGGACCCTTCGTGGGTGGAGCCCTCCGTGGACTCGCGCAACCGTTACCCTTCGTGGGTTGAAGTCTCCATCAACGTGGATGTATGATAGCACCACCTATCGGAACCACAGATAAAAAATCTCCGTGTCAACATTGTGTTTGCTCCCTCAATCTCCTCCCTTTACCTTCATATGCAATTGTTTTACGTTCCGCTGCTATACTCTTAGAATTGCATGTGTAGGTTGATTGCTTGACTTATGCTAAGTTGTTAAAATCTGCCAAGAACTAAAATTGGGAAAAGGCTAGATTTTTATTTGGTCAAGTAGTCTAATCACCCCCTCCTCTAGACATACTTTCGATCCTACATGAAGCAACTGGCGGAGCTGCATAGGATGTCCGGTTTGGCCATGAGGGACGTCATAGTCCGGCTATGGTTGTCCGAACCCATCCCAAGCAGTTACTTCGGCTTGCTGAGGCGACTCATCGACGCGCTGCCCTGAGTTGAAGTCGTAAAGCGTTCGGAGTGCATAGAGGGTGCGCAGATGGCCTTTGCCCGTGTCAAGATGCACTGGGCGAAGATGAAGGCCACCGTCATGGCGACTGAGGGCCCACCCGAAGGCAAGGACCAACGCAAGACAGAGCGGTACTTCGATGATGTCTTGGCAGGCGCCCGAATAGTAGAGGGCCAATGCTCAAAGGATATCATGATTGAGTGAATGTAATATGTTTTATCCAGACTTTGTGTAATGAACCAAGGCCTCTAATATATGTATGCTTTTATTTGAAATTATTTTCCTCCTGTGCGGCCGTTTTTTAATTCTGAGAGTTTGCCAGTCGTCGGCTTCAGCCCCCACGTAGATGCTACGGGGGTGTTCAGAATAGCGCACGACCACACTTGACCCAGCGTCTTGGTCCGTAAAGGAGGTGTCTGCACGGCGAACCACGCAATCAGACTATGCGGCTTTATCACATTCACTTAGCCATAGGAGTTTGACGGTGGGACTAAGTACTAGCCCCTGGTGCGTATGCGGCTATCTGAACTGGGATGCCTTAGGCGCGTAACCGGACGAAGGTCAGTCCTTCGTATAATACGAAAGAAATCGCAAGAGATTTATAGGAAGTCGTCGAATCACCGACCAGCTCTCGCCATATCATGACAGTTAGTTTTCGGCTTTCTCTACTGAGGTGTTTGACTAGACGAACCAGAAACACAATCGCAGTAGTTCTCCCTTTACTACCCTAGCCGAACAAGCGGAACGTAAGGTAGTAATCACAAGAGCCGGGCAACCTAACTATTGACCAAAGACATGATTCGGAGTTGATGCATATAATGCAATGTTCGGGACGCCGAAGTATACTCTAGAAGTGTTCGGACTTTTTGAAAATATATGTGGCCGAATAGAGCCCCTGGCGTTTAAGCCGTACCAAAGTATATATGGCAATCTGATGCAAAAGAGGGAATACAGATTTATGAAATAAACCAATACCAAACAGGGGTTGGTGAAAAACTGTTTCTATTATAATCTGACTGATACGTCAAAACGTGCTATTACAGATAATGCCATAAACATCAAGGCTATTTTACATGCTGAGAATTTGTAAACAAGGGAAAGCTGTATACAGGGCCTAAAAAAGAAAAGGTAGTCTCGAAGATCCCCTAGACACCCTGCCGCACATCTGCGCCGCTTTCGCCTTGGTGCAAGATCCTTTGAGAGGAGTAATCGACGATCTTTATATAAAAGGGGCCTGGGAAAGAGCCCTTGTATGACCGTAAAGTGATTAGGTTTTAACGAACCTGTAATATGAGCAGGAAAAAAGGAAGGGGAAAAAGGTTAAGGTCCAAATAGGGTCGAGCCGCACTTTGAACCTCGTCCGCAATATCCCTTCGTCGTTGCCCAATGTATTTTAAGTGTGTAGTTATGCACACGCGGTACATATGCCACGGTTAGATGAGGTGATTGACGGAGGCGGGACTGCTGGTCCAGCTCTGGATTCACCAAGCTGTCATTCTGTAGGGTAGGCCGGACTCATTTAACAGTGTCCGGGGGCTTGATGGCCGATGAAGTGTTCGGCTTGATGAGGCCGCTCTGCACTTCAGCCGCAAGAGCCGCGGTATGATCCTCAGTACGGAGGGAGCACTCCATGTTTCCATTGACTGTGATAACGCCACGCGGTCCGGGCATCTTGAGCTTTAAGTAAGCGTAGTGCAGACTGCATTGAAGCGGGCAAAGGCGGTCTGCCAGAGCAGTGCGTGATAACCATTGCGGAAGGGGACAATGTCGAAGATCAAGTCTTCGCTTCGGAAGTTATCCGGTGAACCGAAGACTACTTCCAATGATAACGAACCCGTGCAGCGGGCCTCGACGCCGGGTATCACTCCTTTAAAGGTGGTGTTACTAGGCTTGATTCTTGACGGGTCAATACCCATTTGACGAACAGTTTCTTGATAAACCAAGTTAAGACCGCTGCCGCCATCCATAAGGACTCGAGTGAGATGGAATCCATTGATGATTGGATCGAGGACCAGGGCGGCCGAACCTCCATGATGGATACTGGTCGGGTGGTCTCTGCGATCGAAGGTGATCGGACAAGTCGACCAAGGATTGAATTTTGGGGCGACCGGCTCGACGGTGTAGACGTCCCTTAGTGCGCTCTTGCGCTCCCTTTTGGGGATATGAGTGACGTATATCATATTCACTTTTTTTACCTCAGGGGGGAATTTCTTCTGCCCCCCTGTGTTCGTTGGGCGGGGCTCATCATCGTCCTTTCTTGGCGGCCCTTTCCCCTTATATTCGGTATTTAACTTACCGGCCTATTTGAAGACCCAACAATTTCTGTTGGAATGATTTGCAGGCTTGTCAGCGGTACCATGAATCTGGCAAGGCCGATCGAGTATTTTGTCTAAATTGGATGGGTCATCCCTGTTGCCTTTGAATGGCTTCTTCCGCTGACCAGGTTTAGAGCCGCTGAATCCGGCGTTGACCGCTGTATATTCGGTTTATTCATTATTGTTCGACGCTTATGCTTGTTATGTCGCGGCCGTCCGTTTCCGTCCCTGGCTTTGGAGGTGCCGAGGTCGCTGGTACTATTGCTTCTATGAGCTAACCAGCTGCCTTCTCCCGCGTAGAAGCGGGTCATGAGTGCGGTAAGAGCTGCCATAGACTTCGGCTTTTCTTGGCCGAGGTGTCGGGCAAGCCATTCATCGTGGACACTATGTTTAAGGCCGCTAGGGCTTCGGCGTCTGAACAGTCGACGATTTGGTTCTTTTTAATTAATAACCGAGTCCAGAGTTTGCGAGCTGACTCTTCGGGTTGCTGGACTATGTGGCTATGGTCATCGACGTCCGGTGGTCGGACATAAGTACCTTGGAAGTTGTCTTGAAATGCATCCTGCAAATCTTCCCAGCTGCCAATAGAGTTCTCTGGGAGGTTATTTAACCAGTGTCATGCTGGTCCTTTTAGCTTTAGGGGGAGGTATTTAATGGCGTGGAGATCATCACCGCGAGCCATGTGAATATGGAGAAGAAAATCTTCAATCCATACCACGGCATTTGTCGTTCCATCATATGCTTCAATGTTTACGGGTTTAAACCCTTCTGGAAACTGGTGCTGCATTACCTCATCGGTAAAGCATAAGGGGTGTGCGGCGCCTCTGTATCAGGCAACCTCACGACGGAGTTTGAATGACATCTATGTTCGGTTTTCAGCCCGGGTGAGGTTATGCTTATCGTGCTAGGCTTGATGGCCGCCGTCTCGCGTTGGGGCACGCCCCCTTGATCCATAGATTGATCTGGCCTGACCGGCTCTATTGTCCAGGTCCTGGCATAAGTCGTAGGTGTAGCCCGGAGCTTCTACCTCTTTGCCTCGATGGCGAGGTGGTGCGGGTTGGTATTCGGCGTAAGCACCCGCCTTGTCTCACCCATGTGGTGGTCGGTCTGGTTCATCAACGCGATTATATCTTGACGGTATTGGCTCAAGGGCCTCGTCATCGAAGTGGCAGTAGCCGCCGCTTCGGATAACTCTTTGTTGGTCGCTCGAGGCCATATTCCTCGGCAGCTAGGACCTGGGTCCATCTGTCGTTGAGCGTATCCCGTTCGGCTTGAAGTTGTTGCTATTTCTTTTTTAGGCTTCTTGCAGTTGCGATTAGCTTTCGCTTAAAGCGTTCTTGCTTGAGGAGTTCCTCTAGCATGATGAAGTCTTTGTTGCTGAGGCTGACCTCCTCCTCGGAGATCGGTAGATAGTTACTATCCTCCCAATCCTCATTCCTGACCGGCTCGTCGGGGTTAACTTGTCCCTCCTCCCATTCATCCTGCTCGTACGCAGGCTCAACAGGGTCTTCGGGATCTTCGGCATCGTCTGGAGTGTTATTGTCTCCGGTGCCGGTATTGCTTTCCTTTTCGCGACGCGTATTTGAGCGGCGCCGCTGTCGTCGATGTTTTGGTGGTGCCTTGACGGGCTTGTCCTCATTTGAATCCTTGCTGCCGTCGTCGTCATCCTTTTTAGGTGTATTCACCATATACACATCGTATGTGGAGGTGGCCGTCCAACGCCCGATGATGGGCGGATTCCGGCCTGGTTCGTCTCCGGCATCGTTGTCCATACCGTCGATGTCTTCGCAGGCGTAATCTAGCATGTCGGTCAAGTCCTCGACAATGGCTATTAAATGGGTGGTGGGTGGGACGTAAAATTCCCCGCTCTCAGCCCCTAATACAGGCTGGGCGTAGTTCGGAGGTGACACTTCCGTAATGGCGAGAGATCGCATTAAGTCCAGGGCCTCGTTTAGGAGCGAAGGCCGGACAAGGAACTGGGGACCTGCGGGGCTGGGAATGGTAGATTCTACCAGGCCGTGCTCACTGGACGCAGACCTTGAGAGTTCGGAGTTAGCATCCAGAGGCGAGTTCGGCTCTCTGATGACAGGGAGAGTCCTACTTGATTCCAAGCTTGCCGAAGATATAGTCGCCTCCGGGTCTCCGGCAAAGAGCACCGTAGTAGGAGAGAGTCCGGTGGGTTTCAAACTCCCATCTTCGGATGAGGTGGTCTGCTCTGGATCTATGGCCAGGGCAGGGATGATAGTTGGTCTTTGAGCGGTGCCTGATGATGGATCCGATGGGTTTCCTTCTTGGAGATGAGGAACAGTGGTCGAGGCCATGAACCCTTCGAAGATCAAGTCTCCTCGGATATCGGCGACGTAATTTAGGCTCCCGAATCTGATCTGGTGACCAAGGGTGTAGCTATCGATCTGTTCAAGGTGGCCAATTGAATTGGCACGCAGAGCGAAGCCGCCAAACATAAAAAGTTGTCCGGGGAGGAAAGTTTCCCCGAAAACAGCATTGTTCTTGATGATCAAACGAGCCATCGAACCTTCTCGCGACGACACAGTGGAACTCTCAATGAAAGCACCAATGTTGGTGGCAAAACCGGCCGATCTCGGGTAGGGGGTCCCAAACTGTGCGTCTGAGGATCGAAGGTAATAGGAGACAATGGGGACACAGTGTTTACCCAGGTTTGGGCCCTCTTAATGGAGGTAAAACCCTACTTCCCGCTTGATTGTCTTTGATGGATATAGGGATTACAAGAGTTTATCTACCTCGAGATCATAATGGCTAAACCCTAGAAGTCTAGCCTATATGAATTCTGATAGCCTCTACGGACTAAACCCTCTGGTTTATATAGACACCGGAGGGGCCTAGGGTTGTACAGAGTCGGCTTGCAGAAGAAGGAAGTTACATATTCGGACGCCAATCCTGCCACCCATGCATAGGAGAGTCCTATCCGAACATGGGGAAAGGTCTTCTACCTTGCATCTTCACGGCCCATTAGTCCGGCCCATATCACATAACCCGGACACCCGAGGACCCCATAATCCAGGACTCCCTCATCCGCGCCCCATAATTGATTGGGAGGAGGGAGATGATGACTGTCAACATATCATCGGGGAGGCTACTGATGAAGTCTAAGCCTGCTGGAGTCGCTTGCGGTTCTTGCTCGCCACGCCTCCGCTTGTTGGCAGCCCCGTTCTCCACCTCCGGAGTCTCCTTGTCAGTGGCGCTTTCTGATAGAAGTGGGAGTACATGGAATATTTAGTTAACTAGAAGTTATTAGGTAGGAATATAGTAAGAAAATGTAATAACAATTGGTTGCTTAAATACTACACAATTCATTTGCTATTGCTGGGTAAGTCAACATCCAGATACTGGAAAAGAAAACTTACTTCGAACAAAGTCTGGACGGATGATATCGTCGGGGAAGTTAGCAAATATCTCATGACCAGGCTCTTTTATGTGTAGTGCAATTGTAATGCCAGCTTTCAGTACATAAAACTTAGAAATTTCTTCCAAAGGCCAGTGCCAAAATAGGAGTCACCACGTTCATCAAGTCTTACAGTAGCAACAATTGTAAATCCATGGTTTGTGTTCAGTATGACATCCCTGCAGTCTTGATTTGTGTAGAGAGAAAGATTGTGCACTACAGATTCTGTTGCATAGCAAGGGACGCGCTGCAGAAAATGGTAGGATTGTTAAAGAAAATATGGTAACATGCAAATATGCGCCCAAATTGAAAGAGTTGTATAGCAGTTGAAATCGAAGGACAAAAATCTATAATTAAACAGATTGGGTAAACATGATGTCATGGAAATATGAGAGTAATCGAAAGAAGAATACATCATTTATTGTCCTAATATAGAAAGAAGAGGGAAAAATCCCCTTTCACGTATATGGTGCATGTGGCGCCTTTTATCCAAATGTAGCAATATTTAGTATATGCTCAGGAAAGTAGACCATGCCAACCGATTTAGGGTGAGATTGAACATACTGCACGCATCCTTGATACGTCCATTTTGCATCATGCTTTTATATTGATATTTATTGCATTATGGGCTGTTATTACACATTATGTCACAATACTTATGCCTATTCTCTCTTATTTTACTAGGTTTACATAAAGAGGGAGAATGCCGGCAGCTGGAATTCTGGGCTGGAAAAGGAGCAAGTATTAGAGACCTATTCTGCACAACTACAAAAGTCCCGAAACTCCACGGAAGTTATTTTTGGAAATAATAAAAAATATTGAGCGAAGAAAATACTAGAGGGGACCCACACCCTGGGCACGAGGGTGGGGGCGCCCTACCCCCCTGGGCCCCCTCGTGGCCCTCCGGTGCCCATCTTCTGCTATATGAAGTCTTTCGTCCGAAGAAAAATCATAAGCAAGCTTTCGGGACGAGACTCCGCCGCCACAAGGCGGAACCAATCTAGGGCTCTGGCGGAGCTGTTCTGCCGGGGACACTTCCCTCCGGGAGGGGGAAATCATCGCCATCGTCGTCACCAACGCTCCTCTCATCGGGAGGGGGCCAATCTCCATCAACATCTTCACCAGCACCATCTCCTCTCAAACCATAGTTCATCTCTTGTATCCAATTCTTGTCTCTAAGTCTGGGATTGGTACCTGTAGGTTGCTTGTAGTGTTGATTACTCCTTGTAGTTAATGCTAGTTGCTTTATTTGGTGGAAGATCATATGTTCAGATCCATTATGCATATTAATACCCCTCTAATTATGAACATGAATATGCTTTGTGAGTAGTTACGTTTGTTCCTGAGGACATGGTAGAAGTCTTCCTATTAGTAGTCATGTGAATTTGGTATTCGTTCGATATTTTGATGAGATGTATGTTATCTCTCCTCTAGTGGTGTCATGTGAACGTCGACTACATGACACTTCACAATTATTTGGGCCTAGAGGAAGGCATTAGGAAGTAAGAAGTAGATGATGGGTTGCTAGAGTGACAGAAGCTTAAACCCTAGTTTATGCGTTGCTTCGTAAGGGGCTGATTTGGATCCATATGTTTCATGCTATGGTTAGGTTTACCTTAATACTTCTTTTGTAGTTGTGGATGCTTGCAATAGGAGTTAATCATAAGTGGGATGCTTGTCCAAGTAAGGACAACACCCAAGCCCCGGTCCACCCACATATCAAATTATCAAAGTACTGAACGCGAATCATATGAACGTGATGAAAACTAGCTTGACGATAATTCCCATGTGTCCTCAGGAGCGCTTTTCTCTATATAAGAATTTGTCCAGGCTTGTCCTTTGCTACAAAAAGGATTGGGCCACCTTGCTGCACTTTATTTACTTTTGTTACCTGTTGCTCGTTACAAATTATCTTATCACAAAACTATCTGTTACCTATAATTTCAGTGCTTGCAGAGAATACCTTGTTGAAAACCGCTTATCATTTCCTTCTGCTCCTCGTTGGGTTCGACACTCTTACTTATCGAAAGGACTACGATAGATCCCCTATACTTGTGGGTCATCAAGACTCTTTTCTGACGCCGTTGCCGGGGAGTGAAGCGCCTTTGGTAGGTGGAATTTGGTAAGGAAAAATTTATATAGTGTGCTGAAATTTACTGTCACTTGTTACTATGGAAAGTAATCCTCTAAGGGGCTTGTTCGGGGTATCTTCACCCCGACCAGTAGAGCAAAGAGTTGCTCCTCAACCTACTGAACCTACTGAAAATGAAAATGTCTACTTTGAAATTCCTTCGGGTATGATAGAAAAACTGCTAGCTAATCCTTTTGCGGGAGATGGAACATTACATCCTGATGAACACCTAATCTATGTGGATGAAGTTTGTGGATTATTTAAGCTTGCAGGTATGCCCGATGATGTTATCAAGAAGAAGGTCTTCCCTTTCTCTTTTAAAGGAGATGCATTGACATGGTATAGGCTATGTGATGATATGGGATCATGGAACTACAAACGATTGAAATTGGAATTTCATCAGAAGTTTTAACCTATGCATCTTGTTCATCCTGATCGTAATTATATATATAATTTTTGGCCTCGCGAAGGAGAAAGCATCGCTCAAGCTTGGGGGAGGCTTAAGTCAATGTTATATTCATGCCCCAATCATGAGCTCTCAAGAGAAATGATTATTCAAAAATTTTATGCTCGGCTTTCTGACAACAATCGCACCATGCTCGATACTTCTTGTGATGGCTCTTTTATGATGAAGACTATTGAATTCAAATGGGATTTATTGGAAAGAATTAAATGCAACTCTGAAGATTGGGACCTCGACGAAGGTAAGGAGTCAGGTATAACACCTAAGTTTGATTGTGTTAAATCTTTTATGGATACCGATGTTTTCCGTAAATTTAGCACTAAATATGGACTTGACTCTGAGATAGTAGCTTCTTTTTGTGAATCCTTTGCTACTCATGTTGATCTCCCTAAGGAGAAGTGGTTTAAATATCATCCTCCCATAGAAGTAAAAGTAGTTGAACCTATTAAAGTTGAAGAAAAGACTATCACTTATAATGATCCTGTTGTTCCTACTTCTTATGTTGAGAAACCACCTTTCCCTGTTAGGATAAAGGATCATGCTAAAGCTTCAACTGTGGTTCGTAAAAGTAATATTAGAAGTTATACACCTCCTGAGCAAGTTAAAGTTGAACCTAATATTGCTATTGTTAAAGATCTCTTGGCTGATAATATTGATGGGCATGTTATTTATTTCTGTGATGAAACTACTAGAATTGCTAAACCTAGTGCTAAAGATAAACATCGACCTGTGGTAGGCATGCCTGTTATTTCTGTTAAAATAGGAGATCGTTGTTATCATGGCTTATGTGACATGGGTGCTAGTGCTAGTGCAGTACCTATTGACCTATACAAAGAAATAATGCATGATATTGCACCTACTGAGTTAGAAGAAATTGATGTCACAATTAAGCTTGCAAATAGAGATACTATTTCACCAATTGGAATTGTTAGAGATGTTGAAGTCTTGTGTGGGAAAACTAAATATCCTGCTGATTTTCTTTTTCTTGGTTCCCCACAAGATAGCTTTTGTCCCATTATATTTGGTAGACCCTTCTTAAACACTGTCAATGCTAAGATAGATTGCGAAAAAGATGTTGTTACTATTGGTCTAGGTGATATGTCTCATGAGTTTAACTTTTCTAAATTTCGTAGACAACACCGTGAAGAGGAATTGCCTAGTAAGGATAAAATTATTGGTCTTGCTTCTATTGCTGTGCCTCCTAGTGATCCTTTAGAACAATATTTACTAGACCATGAAAATGATATGTTTATGAATGAAAGAAGGGAAATAGATGAAGTATTCTTTAAACAGGGACCTATTCTGAAACACAACTTGCCTGTTGAAATCCTAGGGGATCCTCCTCCACCCAAGGGTGATCCCGTGTTTGAGCTTAAACCATTGCCTGATACTCTTAAATATGCTTATCTTGATGAAAAGAAGATATATCCTGTTATTATTAGTGCTAACCTTTCAGAGAAGGAAGAAGAAAAATTATTGAAAACTCTGAAGAAGCACCGCGTTGCTATTGGATATACTCTTGATGATCTTAAGGGCATTAGTCCCACTCTATGTCAACAAAAAATAAATTTGGAGAAAGATGTCAAACCAGTTATTAATCATCAACGACGGCTGAATCCTAAGATGAAAGAAGTGGTAAGAAAGGAAATACTAAAGCTTCTTGAGGCAGGTATAATCTATCCCGTAGCTGATAGTCAGTGGGTAAGTCCTGTCCATTGTGTCCCTAAGAAGGGAGGTATCACTGTCGTTCCTAATGATAAGGATGAATTGATTCCGCAAAGAATTATTACAGGTTATAGGATGGTAATTGATTTCCGCAAATTAAATAAGGCTACTAAAAAGGATCATTACCCCTTGCCATTCATTGATCAAATGCTAGAAAGATTATCCAAACATACACATTTTTGCTTTCTAGATGGTTATTCTGGTTTCTCTCAAATACCTGTGTCAGCTGATGATCAAGCTAAGACTACTTTTACTTGCCCTTTCGGTACTTTTGCTTATAGATGTATGCCTATTGGTTTATGTAATGCACCTGCACCTTTCAAAGATGCATGATGGCTATATTCTCTGATTTTTTGTGAAAAGATATGTGAGGTTTTCATGGACGATTTCTCCGTCTATGGGTCCTCTTTTGATGAGTGCTTGAGCAACCTTGATCAAGTTTTGCAGAGATGTGAAGAAACTAATCTTGTCTTGAATTGGGAGAAGTGCCACTTTATGGTTAATGAAGGTATTGTCTTGGGGCATAAATTTTTTGAAAGAGGTATTGATGTTGATAAACCTAAAGTTGATGCTATTGAAAAGATGCCATGTCCCAAGGACATCAAAGGTATAAGAAATTTCCTTGGTCATGCCGGTTTTTATAGGAGATTCATTAAGGACTTCTCAAAAATCTCTCGGCCTCTGACTAATCTCTTACAAAAAGATATACCATTTGTCTTTGATGATGATTGTGTAGAAGCATTTGAAATACTTAAGAAAGCATTGATTTCTGCACCTATTGTTCAGCCACCTGACTGGAATTTACCTTTTGAAATTACATGTGATGCTAGCGATTGTGCGGTAGGTGCTGTTCTAGGAAAAAGAGTTGATAAGAAATTAAATGTTATTCAATATGCTAGTAAAACTCTAGATAATGCCCAGAGAAATTATGCTACTACTGAAAAGGAATTCTTAGCAGTTGTATTTGCTTGTGATAAGTTCAGACCTTATATTGTTGATTCTAAAGGGAGCTACTGAAAAGGAATTCTTAGCAGAGAAAGTAACTATTCACACTGATCATGCTACTATTAAATATCTTATGGAAAAGAAAGATGCTAAACCTAGACTTATTAGATGGGTTCTCTTGCTACAAGAATTTGATTTGCATATTATTGATAGAAAGGGAGCTGAGAACCCCGTTGCAGACAACTTGTCTATGTTAGAGAATGTTCTTGATGACCCACTACCTACTGATGATAGCTTTCCTGATGAACAATTAAATGTCATAAATGCTTCTCGTACTGTTCCATGGTATGTTGATTATGCTAATTACATTGTTGCTATATTTATACCACCTAGTTTCACATACCAGCAAAAGAAAAAGTTTTTCTATGATTTGAGACATTACTTTTGGGATGACCCACATCTTTATAAAGAAGGAGTAGATGGTGTCATTAGACGTTGTGTACCTGAGCATGAACAGGAACAGATCCTATGCAAGTGTCACTCCGAGGCTTACGGAGGACACCACGCTGGAGACAGAACTGCACATAAGGTATTGCAATCCGGTTTTTATTGGCCTACTCTCTTCAAGGATGCCCGTAAGTTTGTCTTATCTTGTGATGAATGTCAAAAAATTGGTAATATTAGTAGACGTCAAGAAATGCCTATGAATTATTCACTTGTTATTGAACCATTTGATGTTTGGGGCTTTGATTATATGGGACCGTTTCCTGCCTCCAATGGATATACACATATTTTAGTTGCTGTTGATTACGTTACTAAGTGGGTAGAAGCTATTCCAACTAGTAGTGCTGATCATAACACATCTATTAATATGCTTAAAGAAGTTATTTTTCCGAGGTTTGGAGTCCCTAGATATTTAATGACTGATGGTGGATCACATTTTATTCATGGTGCTTTTCATAAAATGCTTGCTAAGTATGATGTTAATCGTAGAATTGCATCTCCTTATCACCCACAGTCTAGTGGTCAAGTAGAATTGAGTAATAGAGAGCTCAAATTAATTTTGCAAAAGACTGTTAATAGATCTAGAAAGAATTGGTCCAAGAAACTTGATGATGCATTATGGGCCTATAGAACTGCATATAAAAATCCTATGCGTATGTCTCCGTATAAAATGGTTTATGGAAAAGCATGTCACTTACCTCTCGAACTAGAACATAAGGCATATTAGGCTATTAAAGAGCTCAATTATGCTTTCAAACTTGCCGATGAGAAGAGGTTATTTGACATTAGCTCACTTGATGAATGGAGAACCCAAGCCTTTGAGAATGCCAAACTGTTTAAAGAAAAAGTTAAAAGATGGCATGACAAAAGAATACAAAAGCGTGAGTTTAATGTAGGTGATTATGTATTGCTATACAACTCTCGTTTAAGATTTTTTGCAGGAAAACTTCTCTCTAAATGGGAAGGTCCTTACGTTATCGAGGGGGTCTATCGTTCCGGTGCCATAAAACGTAACAACTTTGAAGGCACAAATCTGAAGGTGGTGAACGGTCAAAGAATCAAACATTATATCTTAGGTAATCCTATAAATGTTGAAACCAATGTTATTGAAGCCGTAACCCCGGAGGAATACATAAGGGACACTTTCCAGAACGTCTCAGACTCCAGAAAGGAATAGGTATGTGGTACGGTAAGCAAACCGACTCCAAAACAGTTCTAATGGCAATTTTTCTCTGTTTTGGAATATTTAGAAGAATAGAAAAATAAGAAGCGGTCCAGGAAGGACACGAGGGCTCCACGAGGGTGGAGGGCGCGCCCTACCCCCTGGGCGCGCCCCCTGCCTCGTGTGCACCTCGTGTGCTCTCCGGACTCTGTTTTCTTGCACGATACGTATTTTGGTCGGTAAAAATTCATTATATAATCTCCCGAAGGTTTTGACTCGTGTATCACGCAAATATCCTATGTTCTTGTTTCGAGCTATTTTCTGTCAGGGTTGTCAAGGCCAGGCATCATGTCGTCTCCCTCCTCCAACAATGGTGACAACGATGCTTGGCTAATGAAGATAGAGCTGAAGAGGGAAGAACCCATGGAGATCAACAAGGATGAAGGGATCAAGAAGGCCACGGAGGACCAAGCTCCGGCAACAGGAGACATTCTTCAACTTGATCACAATCTTCTTACCCCAACTGAGATTGAAGCTTTCAAGATGATTGAGTTAGCTCGTATACAAAACAAGTATCTCACACGTGAAAATATTTTGTTGAAGGAGCATATCATCGCACTGAAGGGCATTATCCGCAAGTTGGAGGACCTCTTACGCTCGATGTGCGACTATTCATCATCACCTCCATCTTCTTCACCAACAAAAGAGACATAATCACATGGGTATGGGCACTCCCCTTGGCAACTGCCAAGCTTGGGGGAGGTGCCCCGGTATCGTATCACCATCACACTCCTATCTTTACCGTTTTCTTAGTTCGATCCTTTTAGTAATATCTTGATCTAGTAGAATAAAGTTTTTAGTATGACCTAGTTTTGAGTTTTGCCTTATGATCCCCTTATGTAATCGAGTCCGTGAGCTACATAATAAAGATTAGTGTTGAGTCAAGGGCTTGGTTATTTTGCCATGATCTTGAGGGAATAAAAGAAAAGAGAAAATAATAAAAAGAAACAAAGAGATCATATTGATCTTATGGAGAGTAATGACTTCACATAGGAAGAGTATGATGATTAAAAATTGTTGAGAGTTGGCAAACATAGTTTTGGTCATCGTTGCAATTAATAGGAAGTAATAAAGAAAGAGAGGTTTCACATATAAATATACTATCTTGGACATCTTTTATGATTGTGAGCACTCATTAAAGTATGACATGCTAAAGAGTTGATGTTGGACAAGGAAGACAACGTAATGGGTTATGTTTTCTTATATCTGAAATAAAGTATATTGTCATGGATCATCCAACATGTTGAGCTTGCCTTTCCCCCTCATGCTAGCCAAATTCTTTGCACTAAGTAGAGATACTACTTGTGCTTCCAAATATCCTTAAACCCAGTTTTGCCATGAGAGTCCACCATACCTACCTATGGATTGAGTAAGATCCTTCAAGTAAGTTGTCATTGGTGCAAGCAATGAAAATTGCTCTCTAAATATGTATGATTGATTGGTGTGGAGGAAATAAGCTTTATACGATCTTGTGATGTGGAAGAAATAAAAGCGAATGACTACATAATACAGGTTCATATCACAAGTGGCAATATAAAGTGACGTTCTTTCGCATTAAGATTTTGTGCATCCAACCCTGAAAGCGCATGACAACCTCTGCTTCCCTCTGTGAAGGGCCTATCTTTTACTTTTACCTTCTACCTTATGCAAGAGTCAGGGTGATCTTCACCTTTCCTTTTTACATTTTATCCTTTGGCAAGCACACTGTGTTGGAAACATCCTGATATATATATCCAATTGGATGTAAGTTGGCATGAACTATTATTGTTGACATTACCCTTGAGGTAAAAGGTTGGGAGGCGAAACTATAAGCCCCTATCTTTCTCTGTGTCCGATTAAAACTCCGTAACCACAAGTATTGTGTGAGTGTTAGCAATTGTGAAAGACTAAATGATAGTTGAGTATGTGGGCTTGCTGAAGAGCTCTGACATAGACTCTTTCTGATGTTATGATAAATTGCAATTGCTTCAGTGACTGAGATTATAGTTTGTTGGTTCTCAATGAAGTTTCTGATTCACACTTTGCATTGTGAATAGATTATTAATTTATCATAAGAAATCATATGACAATATCCATATATGTTGCTGTTATAAGAATGACCATGCTGCCCTCATGTCCGTATTTTATTTTATCGACACCTCTATCTCTAAACATGTGGACATATTTATCGTTATCGGCTTCCGCTTGAGGACAAGCGAGGTCTAAACTTGGGGGAGTTGATACGTCGATTTTGCATCATGCTTTTATATTGATATTTATTTTATTATGGGCTGTTATTACACATTATGTCACAATACTTATGCCTATTCTCTCTTATTTTACAAGGTTTACATAAAGAGGGAGAATGCCGGCAGCTGGAATTCTGGGCTGGAAAAGGAGCAAATATTAGAGACCTATTCTGCACAACTCCAAAAGTCCTGAAACTCCACGGAAGTTATTTCTGGAAATAATAAAAAATACTGAGCGAAGAAAATACCAGAGGGGACCCACACTCTGGGCACGAGGGTGGGGCCGCGCCCTACCCCCCTGGGCGCGCCCCCCTGCCTCGTGGGGCCCCTGGTGGCCCTCCGGTGCCCATCTTCTGCTATATGAAGTCTTTCGTCCGAAGAAAAATCATAAGCAAGCTTTCGGGACGAGACTCCACCGCCACGAGGCGGAACCTTGGCGGAACCAATCTAGGGCTCTTGTGGAGCTGTTCTGCCGGGGACACTTCCCTCCGGGAGGGGGGAATCATTGCCATCGTCATCACCAACGCTCCTCTCATCGGGAGGGAGCCAATCTCCATCAACATCTTCACTAGCACCATCTCCTCTCAAACCCTAGTTCATCTCTTGTATCCAATTCTTGTCTCAAAGTCTGCGATTGGTACGTGTAGGTTGCTAGTATTGTTGATTACTCCTTGTAGTTAATGCTAGTTGGTTTATTTGGTGGAAGATCATATGTTCAGATCCATTATGCATATTAATACCCCTCTGATTATGAACATGAATATGCTTTGTGAGTAGTTACATTTGTTCCTGAGGACATGGGAGAAGTCTTGCTATTAGTAGTCATGTGAATTTGGTATTCGTTCGATATTTTGATGAGATGTATGTTGTCTCTCCTCTAGTGGTGTTATGTGAACGTCGACTACAAGACACTTCACCATTATTTGGGCCTAGAGGAAGGCATTGGGAAGTAATAGGTAGATGATGGGTTGCTAGAGTGACAGAAGCTTAAACCCTAGTTTATGCGTTGCTTCGTAAGGGGCTGATTTGGATCCATATGTTTCATGCTATGGTTAGGTTTACCTTAATACTTCTTTTGTAGTTGCGGATGCTTGCAATAGGAGTTAATCATAAGTGGGATGCTTGTCCAAGTACGGACAACACCGAAGCACCGGTCCACCCACATATCAAATTATCAAAGTACCGAACACGAATCATATGAACGTGATGAAAACTAGCTTGACGATAATTCCCATGTGTCCTCGGGAGCGCTTTTCTCTATATAAGAATTTGTCCAGGCTTGTCCTTTGCTACAAAAAGGATTGGGCCACCTTGCTGCACTTTATTTACTTTTGTTACCTGTTGCTCGTTACAAATTATCTTATCACAAAACTATCTATTACCTGTCATTTCAGTGCTTGCAAAGAATACCTTGCTGAAAACCGCTTATCATTTCCTTATGCTCCTCGTTGGGTTCGACACTCTTACTTATCGAAAGGACTACGATAGATCCCCTATACTTGTGGGTCATCAATCCTCAAGTTCTCTGGTACGGTGAGATGGAATGTCTAGCGGAGGTCGCAAAGTCCTGATGTGTCCGCGCACTGTACACTCTATGAATCTAAGAAAACCCTCAAATCAACTTGAATAAAAATGAATTCACGGCGATTTTGGCCTGGTGATTAAAGGAGGCAGATGAACTGGGATAAGAGATGAGATAATATCTCATTAAATTACTTACCTTGTTGTCCATGAGAAAGAACCCTCACTACGGCAGATTCCCCAATCGAGGGGAGCTGGGTCGACTGCGAGCAGCGTTGAGAAAGTCGATGGCGATAGGCGGCGGCAAGCGGAAGTGACAAAATGCGGTGGGGTTTGCCAGCAGCCTGGCAGCGGCGGCAGGCGTCGAGCTAAGTGGTTGTCGCCGTGATAGGCGGTGCCATGCATAAACGCGGAGGAGCTTATGCAGGTGTGAATGGGGACCGGAGGGGGTGGCGGGCGGGGTGAGGGTTTTTGTGACGTGGGGATGGTGAGGGTTTTCTTTGTTCTTTTTTGAATTGGGTGGTGAGGGTTTTCTGTCTATCGCCAACCGTGTGTGATTGACGCAACAGGCAAAATGAAAGTCATTGCACACGGTTCCAATTTTGGGTACCGTGTGTGATTGACGTACTACCTCCGTCCTGGTTTATTAGTCCCCTTTGGAATTTGTACCAAATTTTGACCAAATATTTAACTAACAAATGTTTATGCATGTCACCAAAAAATATATCATTGAACACTATGCTCAAATACGCATCCAACGATATAATTTTTGCTGACCTGCACTAACATTTTGTCAGTTAAGTCTTTGGTAAAAATTTAATACAAATTACAAAGGGGACTAATAAACCAGGACGGAGGTAGATTCCATCAATCGAACTGATTGCATCCATATCCCACTATTAGACATAAGTAAACATAAATTAAACATACTCAGACATAGATAATAAGCGTACACGTACACAAGCATAGTTCAAACATAAGTACATAGTTCAACCATCATTAAGCATATTCAAGAGTACATAGTTCGATCCCACATCTCATCTCACATGCCGGCACGATCCTGAAGCTTCTGGCGTACGCGCCGTGCGCCACCCTGCGAGAATACTTCTACTTGAAGTAGCCAACGGCCCGTCCTCTTGCATGTGCTAGAAGACTTTGATACCCGTCGAGAAGCTTGTGGTTGCAAAATGGGCATCGATAGCCGCCGTTCCAGGTCCTCATACGCTTGTTATGCATTCCCTCATAAAGCTCCCTCAGGATTTGCCTCTTGTACCTCCTCTGGCCATCTTCATCCTCGCTGTCCACATCGTCAGACAACACCTATACAAATAGTAAAACAAATTTGGCATCAAATCAATGTTTACATGCCGTGAAGTAGGATTAGGAATTTATGGCTATTTTTTTATACATATCCAGAGATTATGGTTCAATTTTTAAGCACAGTCGTCTATGTACAGACCAATCTTGAAGAAAATAATGGCACAAACATATATGTAGGTCATTCAAAATCAATTGTCAAGTCCAGGCTAGGAATTATTAGCACGAACACTAACCCTAGTCGGACTACTAGCAGAAATCATTTGCACAGATGAAACAACTAATCACTTATGACTTGTACCATTCAAACATTCAATACACTACACAGATCTAACGAAACTTACTCAGATTTCATGGATTGGGAGAACATAACCATAGGATTTCTATTCCAAAAAGGGGGAGGCAGGAGTTAACAGAGAAATCCTAGGATCTATTTGACACATAAATGGGTATAGATGACTAACCAGTTGTCCATCATCATCGGAGTCGTCGCCGGGGTCGTCTCCCAAGTCGTCACCAGAGTCAGTGTGGAACTCTGCATCCGGCTATGGAAGCTCGACACCGTCGACAACGTCAGGATGCAGCGATACCTCGCCAGCGGTGACGGCAACCTCTGTCTCCATCTCCACACAGTGCTCCCGTGCTTCAGCAGCCCCGGCGTCGCCACTCCCTCCGATGGGGCGCTTCGGCGACATCCTCATACACTGAGGGCTTTGAGGACTAAGAGCGGCGTCGAGGATGCAAACGGAGAGAGAGGATGGGGGGTCCGGCCGCTCGGGCGCACCATTAATATGGAGTAGTGGGAGAGAGGCGGGCGGCGGTCAAACCGCTGGCTCGCCTCCTGGTGAGCCTGCGCACCGGACTACTGGGACGCCTACCGCTGTTTCACATAGCTACTCGCACGCCTCCAGATGACACTGCACAGCGAGCACGCCTCCGTCAATTCACACACCTTCACGCATGCCTCCCGGTCTGCCTACGCGGCGGACTACTCGCATGCGTCCCATCAACTCACGCCTGCTCGCACGGCACACGGGTCACGTGGCGGCACGTATATTGTTTTTCTATTTGGATGATTAATTCTACCGCTTCATTTCTTAAGCAAAGCATGGCACATATCAATTGTTGGTCTAACACTCACGGTTCGAATAAATAATCCGTTTGGGATATTGATTCCCAATTATTAATAATCTCCCATTTGTAAGAAGATAAAGATTACATCAAAACTAGTGTCAAATTTGACAAAAAAAGTACAATGCTACTTTGTATTGGTGTCCATATGACAACTCGATAAGTTTCATGAACTTCAGATAAGTTTTGGATGTACTAGAATTTAAAAATCAAGATTCTCTATGTTTGAAATTCCTTGCACGGGGAGTAAACATGCACCCAGTGAGACACATGTGTTTTTGCTATCCATTTAGGTGCACCGTCACGTGTGTAGGTAGCTCAAACTTGATTTTTGCACATTATACCTGTAGAAAATCAATCAATGTACTAAAATGTCTTAATGATCTCTGTTTTTTCGAAATTAAAACGTCCCTCCATTGGTAACATATGTTCACCGCGAGATAATTTAACATGCATCGTAATTGTAGTGGATCCGCAGTGTGTGTGTGGGTGTGTGCGTCTGGGGGGTGGCGGGTGGCTCGCAGTACACTACGAGTTGTGAGCCACCGTGTGGGTTGGCCATTTTGTTAGGTAGGTGCCACATCAGAGTCGTGAATTCGTTATTTAAAACATTACACAACCCTTTCATACAAACATGTTTTGGCCACATGTAGTTGATGGTTGTCCTACATGACACTCGATACTCGTGTGTGACGCTTTCTGTGGGCCCACGAGGTCGTCGTCCATCACTTTGATGAACAGCCAGCAGTGAGGTTAATTTTATGAGCATGGTAGAATATTTTTTGTTTGTGTTATGGTGGGAGTATATTATAGTACTCGTTGAAGAGGTGGGAGGGGACTAGCATATATATACATACGTACGCGTCCCTGAATAAGTACACCTCACTCAGTGTCGGGACTTTTCGGTTTCCGAGGCACGTGCCACATCAAAGTTATGAAATTGGCTATTCAAACATCACACAATACCTCTTTGGGCCACATGCATGCAGGCGGTGGTTATCCTAGCTAGGACACTCACGTGTGACGCTTACATCTGTGGGCGACCTACATCAGGAGAGGTTAATTAATGTCACCATCGAGGATGATTATTTTTGGGTTGTATTATGGTAGGAGCATATAGTATGCATCAAAGAGGGGGAAGGGGACCATCATATGTAGTACGCTTCATGAACCTCGCTCTGTGTGGGGACTTTACTGTTTTTGAGGCATGCGGCACATCAAAGTTGTGCATTTTTGGTATTCAACATATGTTTGGCCCACATGTAAAGCGATGGTGGTTGTCCTCTCGCACCCACTTAAGCGGTTATCTGCGATATCGATGCTTTCCATCTGTGGGCCTGCTTGGTCCATCACTACTTTTTGCCTGACAACGAGAGAGGTTAATTTGACTTAGAGGGGATTATTTCTTTGTTAGTAATACAGTATATATATAGGTCATGCTCTGGGATGACATGATACAGTTTGAGCACACACACATGCATGTGTATGCATGAATCCCTCCCATCGAGTCGAAGTGGCTAGTACAACGACACGTCATGAACCGATCTCGCTCTGTGTGGGGACTGTACGATTTTTGACACATGCGCCACATCAATGTTGTGAAATGGTATTCAAACATGCATGCACACATCACCTCCATACATATGCATGTAGTGGTTGTCTTCTAACGGTACACTCCCTCGCGTGGTTATCGGCGACAAGCCTAGATATTCGTGGGCCCGCGTGGACATCCATGATCACCTTGACCGACAACAAGATAGGTTACCATGGCGGATTCATCCTTTGTGTTGGATTGCGGGTTCCGGCAAACCCTTGAGATTTGAACACTGGGGGTGCGCACGAAGATCTCCCTCTCTCTCTAGCTCGCTCTCGCCACGATCTCAAGGCCTAACTCGACGAACTCGATGAACAAGAGACACGAGGGTTTATACTGGTTCGGGCCACCGTTGTGGTGTAATACCCTACTCCAGTGTGGTGTGGTGGATTGCCTTGTAGGCTACGGATGAACAAGTACAAGGGAAGGACAACCTCAGGAGGAGAGGTGTTCTTGGACTCGATGGGCTGATGAGTGCTGGGCGGTCCGAATGATCCGTCCAAGATTCCCCCCCCTCCCTACGGTGGTGGATAGTCCTATTTATAGTGGCCCGGGTCCTCTTCTCAAATATCAGGCGGGAAGGGATCCCACAACGGCCAAGTTTGAAGGGGGACAGCTAGTACAAGCTATCCTGACAAAAGTAGTCTTCACCTACCAAAGGCTCTGGTGGTGACGCCGTCGTGGGATCCGCAATGACCTCCGTCCTGCCGTCCCACTGGTCTCGGTCTCGTTGCACCTATATGGAAACCTTTGCCTGATGCCTCGGGACTCCTCGCCTGCGCTCGCTCCCTTAGCACCAAAGAGCAAACTGGTACTCTGCGCCCGCTAGTGCCCGCCTGGTGCCCGCATGGCCTTGGTCGTCATGGCTCACGTCACGGGAACCTCACGAGGTGCTCCTTGCCTTGATCTCTCCGCTCCTCGCGAGCCAGCCTAGTGAGGCTGCCCCGGAGGAGGTCTTGCATCGTCCGCCTCGTGAGGCTTGGCCCCTCGCGAGGGTCTTGAGAGTTTACCGATGAAGATGGGTCGTACGGGGCCGCTGGTGGAGCCGCGCCGTGGGCCGCAGGCAGGCAAGTCTGGGGACCCCCGTTCCCAGAACGCCGACAGTAGCCCCGGGGCCCAAGGAGCGCTCGGGCTTGGCTTCGAGGCGAAGCCAAGGGGCATGTGCGAAGTGCCACGGGCCCCAACCGCCTGCGGCCTTGATTGACGTGTGGCGACTGACGGGACGTGGGCGGCCCCGCTTCCCCATGCAGCCTTGATACCCGCCTGGCTAGGCGGCCACCGCGACCCACACGGTTACTCCTTCGTTGCTGGCGACGCACTCCCCCAACTCTTCCGCCTTCCCAAAACAACAACCTCCTCCATCAATCTGACATGTGCTCTGCCCTCTTCGTCGCCATGGCGCCGAGCCGAACGAAGAAGGGGAAGAAGAAGCCCCAGTCCTCAGCCGAACCACCTCTGGCCTTCGAGCCAGCCATCGAGCGGTCGGTGGTGCTCAACCAGGAGGCCATGGACAAGGTCCACCCAGCGCTCGCCACCGACATCAATGAATGGGGGAAGACGGTGGCCTAGCCCGCATCCCGCGCCTCCATTGATAGGACAGTCACCGTGGTCCATATTTTCCTTGACGCCCTATGGGCCGGCCTGATTCCCCCTTTCTCCACCTTCTTCAACGACGTGCTTTCTCATTACCAGATCCACATGCTGCACCTAGATCCCCAATCCATCGTCCTTCTTGCTGTCTTCGCCTTCGTCTGCGACGCCACGGTGGGCATTGCCCCTTCCGTGGCCCTACTTCGCCATTTCTTCTCGCTGCACCTGACCGACCCTCGGCGGTGGTCGGGATGCCTGAGCTTCCAGGCCTTGGCTGTGACGGCTAGCTCAGGGATTGACTTTGACCTCCCGCCATCCGCGAGCGGGTTCCGGAAGCGGTGGGTATTCGTGGACGTCAGCGCGCTTAGCCCCCTGCTCTCGCTTCCGTCGGCACCCGCCGTTCCCAGCTCTGGCTGGGGCCACGAGAGGCTTGCTGACCCGCGTCTTGCCTACGTCTGGCTCCGGTTGAAGAGGCTGAAGGATCTTGGTGTAACTGCGCCCATGGTGGTGAAGGAGTTCATCCGGCGCCGTGTTGCCCCGCTCCAGCGCCATTCCCGACCAATGTGGACCTTGTCCGGCAGCAAGGATCGCATGAGGCTTCATGAGTCCGGGCTTCCTCTTGAGGCGCAGCAAACTGTGCTCGAGATCCTGACGGGCGACCCGTCGCCAGCCAACATGCCGGAGGAGGGTTTTCTCTTGTACTGCTGCTCAAACAAGGTGGATTTCGCAAGGCAGATGCCCCCTTTCGATGAGTGGGGACTACGTCCGGCCGGTCTTGAAGGGCCTCGCGAGAACCCTGTCTCCGTGGCTCCCTTGCCTACCGCCAGCGCGGAGCTCACCCCAGAAGTGGGCGCAGGGGGGCGAGCGTTGTCGAGCGCTGGAGACGCAGCTGCCGCGGGGCCCGCGCCGCTCGAGGCTCCTGAGGGGTCGTCTCACGGCCCCCTGGAGAGCCGTCCTGAGGAAGCGACCGGAGGGGCGGTGCCGCCGGACACTCCCGAGGCTGAAGCCCCCGAGGCCCCGGCGGGTCGCCACGAGACGGAGGTCGAGGTCTCCACGCAGTCTTGCACCCCTGAGGTCACCTCCTGAGGAGCCACTCCAGCCGTGCCCGGCGCTGGTGACCGCGCCCAGGGCTTCGACCGGCTCCGACCGAACTTCGCTGCGCTTCGGAAGAGGAAGGTATCTCCAAGCTGCGGCGGTGATGCCTTCCGGCCATTGAAACAGAGGAAGTATATCGCCATAGACGAGTGAGTACCTTATCTTTGTAATTTCTCGAGTGTTGCTTCCCCTTCTGACCATGATTCCTCAGGGTCCCTTCTGCTAAGGCAGCGAAATCTCCCGAGAAGCAACCTCCTTCTGCCACGGGTCCCCTGCTGACCTTTGGCGCCCCGAACCAGCCTTTCGTACCTGGCGCGAGGTTGGCCGGAGAGGCGAACACACCGACCTGGCGCCCCGACCCGGCGTTCTTGACGTCCCTGCTTTGTGGCTTTGCCCGTGATGCGGAAGGTGTGCCAAGGGCTCCTCCCCTAGTGGTCGACTGCAGCTGGGTGGACTCGTCCCTGGCGTCTTCTTCACGCAACGAACCTCCGCCCCTCCGGGCCCTGGCCGAGACCCGAAGGGCGACTGGAAAGGGGCTGGCCTCTAGCCCCCTGCCGGGAGGGGGCGTGCCTCTTTGTACTTCTTCAGCGACTTCCGGCGCGGAGGATGGACCTGGGCGTTCGTTCAAGGGGGCGCGCAAGAGGGGCGCTGTCCGTCATGAGCTTCTCCGGGAGGCGATGGGTGCACTGAGCTGGCTTGGGGAGGAGCTTGTGGACGTCGATGCCTGCCTCGAAGATGAGGACCTTCGGCTGGTGGACGAGTGGCATCAACTGAAGGTGGCCATCAAACTCGGGCGCCTCCAGCGCGAGCATGCCAACACAAAGGCCGAGGCATCCCTCGCAACCTCGTGCGAGGCTAGCACCCGAGCCTTGGAGGAGGCCAGGGAAGCAGACCACCGCCGCGAGGTCGCCGAGAAGCGCAGGCGGGAGCTCCAGGCCCTGAATGCCTCCTTGGAGCAGCAAGCGGAGGCGCGTAGGGCTTCCTTGGCGTCGATGAAGGGGGCGTCGTCTGACGAGGAGGAGATCTTGAGGCGTGAGGAAGCGCTGATGTTGGAGTCCACAGAACGCAGCCTTGAGCTCGAGCAGTTGGAGACGAGGGACCGCCAGGTTGCCCTGGCGGAAGACGCTGCCAGCGCGCGCGAGGCCAGAATCCAGGAGGAAGTCGATCGCAGGGTGGCGGAGGCTCGCGAGGGTCTCGCTAATGAGCATGCCCTGAAGCTGAAGTTCTTGGAGGCCGAAGCTGAGGGTAGAATTGCTACCCTCCGGTCGAAGCTGAATGAAGCGGAGCAGCGAGAGAAGGCTGCCGTTGCGGCCCTGATCTCCGTTCAGGTCGAGTTGGCCTCCGCCCGTGCCGAGCTGCTCCCGCTCCAGCGGCGAGTTGCAAACGCCGAGTCCTTCACGCAGCAGAGCAGGGAAGAGGCGCTCCGCCGATAGACATTACTGCGCGAGCACACCGCCATGCTCCGGGACCTCAGGACGAGGGCCAAGGCGCTGGGCGCCACCTGCAACGAGCACGCCCCTCATCCTCACGCCGAGGACTACGCTGGCCATCTTCGCTTCTTCACCGACGTCGTGACGCGCCTGGAGGACCGGGCCGAGAGGGCTCGCGAGCTCGTCGAGGAAAGGAGCCGGGGCCTCCTTGGACGTGCGTTCTCCCGCATCTTCAGCCATATTCAGAATGCTAAGCCCAACTTCGACTTCGACGCCGCCATCGCCCCAGTGCCCGGAGTTATCCGGGACAACCAGCACGCTGGGTGGATGATAACGTGGACGCTCTGGTCAGGCCTTTGCTACCAAGGACGACGAAGCCGTGGTCGTGGCGGACGAAGGTGGCGCGGTTGACGATGGTGGAGACGACTCCAGCGACAGCGCTGGCAGCGTGCACAAGAGTGACTCGGACGACGCCGCGAGCGACATGTCCAACTGAGCTTGCGCTCCTTTGTTTTGACCCTGCACGCAAAGACTTGGAGATGGCCCCACGGGATGTGAGGGCGTTTGACGGGGGGATCCCCCTATGTGTATAAATTGATGTTTTACTCTTCTTTTCCCGTCTTAAAGCCGAACCTGGGGCGTACTTCCGCGAGTTTGCGGGCTCCTGAGCAGGGTTGCCACTGCGACTCATCTTGACCTACCTGGCCTTGTGTAGGTTGTGAGGCTGTTGGCACGCCTTTCTCCCGAGGTAAACTGCTAGGGGTCCACGGCCCTGAGCCTCCTGAGCAGCATGCGGCCCCGCTGCGAGGAGCACGGCCAGGGGCGTCCAGCTGACCGCGGCAGGATGCGTACGCGGCAATTTTGTGGCGCATATGCTCTGGCCCTGAGGGGTCCTACCGAGGTGGAGTAGACCCGCCTGGTGGGATCGGCCGTCCAGCCCCCGAGCCGGAGAGCCCATGGCGCGAGCCTTAATAACGAGGTACACGACCAGAAAGCGATAAAGCCAACAGAAATCAAAGGAAAACTCCCCCCACTTTTTGACAACGAGAAAGACTTCAAATCCAAGCTGAAAGGGAGACGAACCAATTACGAAGGAAAAGGGAGAGGAAAGCAAATAGCCGCGTCTGGCACCTAGCTAGTCTTCTTGTCTTCCACCAGCGCGGAGCTAAGTGCTACCACTGGTCGTTGGCATAGTCATTGAGGGACAGTGTCGACGGCCAGCATGGAGCATGGCGCTTCCACTAGGACGTGGGCGGGAGCCCCCGAGGCCCGAGGGCGGCACTCCGGAGACTCCGGAGTGTGTACAGCCCCACTCATTATTACGTGAGAGTGTCACGAGCGGAGACCTTCACAGGCATGAGCCTTACTTCATATCGCCAGACGAGGGCCCCGCCTTGCACCGCGCCCGACCACCGTTGGGGCGTCTGGAAACCAGGACGAGATCAAGGGGCAAGGGGGACGCCAGCGGCGCCCCCGGCGACCACGGGCCCTCGGGGAGGGCTCACCAGCGCTCCCCCGGCAGAGGGCCTACCTCCGTACGAGGCCTTGCTCCACACATCGCGTGGGGGGCCGTGGCTCCAAGCCCCCCACGCGGAGCCCCCAGCGCTCTACTCTGTTTGGGGACGGAACCGCCGCCCCTAGGTCCTCGACCATCATCGCGGACTGGTCCACCTGCAGCCCATGGTTAGCACACACCTGCTCCAGTGATACCTGATGTACCCCGTCGTCGTCGCTGAAGGGGCCGGCGGAGCCTTCGGGAGACTCATGGAAAACTCCTGTTTCCAGCGTTCCGCCGTCCCATGCTAGCCTGAGGAGCGTATTGGGGCCCTCCCCGAGCATGTACTCCAGGTTTACCATGCGGGGTACATAGGCATCGACGATTGCCATCCCGGGGCCTCTCCTTCTGTCCTATTCTCCAAGATGGATGGGCCTTCATTATTTGAGACCACCCATGAATAAGTATCCTTTCACCTCCAAGGGAAATGGAGTAGGTCGACATAAACATCATGTTGTGACCAAGCGCAAGTCTGACCCGACCATGGTCAGGCACTGTATAGGAACAATAGAACAGGGCAATTTCTGTTTCAAGATGATCACAGCTGTAAAACTGTGTATAAGCAAGAGATTATGAACAACATATATAACAGAAAACAACTCATACCATAAGTTTCTCGACACAGTTGGACCTGTTCAATGTGTGCAGCAGTGGCACACATATCCCACGTGGCCTTCCACCATTGAAACGCCCCACAAGGACCTCAAGACGATCAATAAAGTGTAGAAACTAGTGGATGTCATCCCAGTCAACTTTAGTGCCATCAGTAACAGTCGAGTTCTTACAGAATAACAAACGAGTAGCGTGCTTAACTTTGAAATAACCTACACGTACCACCAATTATAAGAAATATTAGTTAGAAGTAGCATCTTCGTGAGAGAAGGGAACCACAAATTGTTGCTACTTCTAAAGTTAAATTGTGATTAGTTAGACAGAATAGGTGGATTAAGAAGTAATCGAGGCAACATGCAAGAACCAGATACAAAACTAGCATGGATGAAGTACTGGAACGACGTTGGGGTGGAAGATCACAGTGAAGATGAGACCAGGTTCTGCTATTTCCATCAACATTCGTGTGCCAACTTTTAGTCCGTAACACTTGGGAAAGTTCATCCAAGTTTGGCCATAGAAAACGCAGTGATCTTCTTGGTTCATGAACCCAACTGGGAACTTATATCCATGGCTTGTCTTCAATGTGACCATTAAACTGGTGTATTCAGTTATGGCAAGGCCAACCATCTTGAGTATATGTGTTATGACAGAGCAAGGAATGCACTGCGGGAAAAATAATATGAGAACACAATGAATTCGCTATCCATATCTAGAAATAATTTCCTCCTTCATGTCAGTTTTGACCATGGTACCAGTACCTTTTATCCAAATATAGCAATCGAAATTTCCAAATTAGTCGACAGCATGTTCAAAACCCCCCACCCTACCGGATAGAAAAGAGGATTCTAGGAACATATTGTGCATGTTTTAAAATCCTATGTTAGGATGAGAAGGAACAAGTGTGGTGTCTCACCGAGGGCGTAGAAACCTGTAGGGTCCTCGCACTTTGGGCACTGGAAATGAAACACACTAGATTCAGTAGGAAGAAAAATACATCAACGGCGGCGGCTGCCATCCTAGGGTTACCCCCGACCAAGGGACCTGGATTTATCGAGGATGGATGAAGAATTCGTACCTGGTTCTCCATGAGAAAACTCTATGCAATCGTCGAGAGGGGGTTTTCTTTGAACAAGCAGACGAGGGAGAAGGGGATTCAGACCCAGTGAAATATTGTTGGTTTGTCCGTCCAGCGTACTGCTAAAGATGGAAAGGTGGGGGTTTTTGTGATTTGATGGCTCATTGGGCATTACTGCGGCGCTAAGATAGGGGTGAGTCTACCATGCGGTTGTGGACTCTAATTTGGTGCATGGCATGTGGGCCCCGTTGCTGGATGCCCCCCACATATCAGCGAAATAAAGTACAAAGGCAGGAGTAACTAGTTACACATAAATATATTTTTGACGAAGAGATACTCCCTCTGTAAATAAATATAAAAATATTTTATATCACAACTTTATACATAAGAAAAATCAAGGGGAATATATATAACATAATACGGGGGTTCAGTTGAGAATATAATACTTAGACAAGCTCACGGTTCTAGACTTTGGGCCATAGGCCAGTGGGTGTAACACCCCGGATGTAACTTTCCATATTTGCAACTCCAACTCTTGCCATTTTCGGCTATGTGGTATGATATTCTCTTCGTGGTCGGGTTTTGTTTCTGTTTTGTATTTTGTTCATGTCATGCATTTCATACCATGTCATCATGTGCATTGCATTTGCATACGTGTTCGTCTCATGCATCCGAGCATTTTCCCCGTTGTCCGTTTTGTAATCCGGCGCTCCCACCTCCTCCGGCGCACCCCTCTTGTTTTCTTTCGTGAGCGGGTGTCAAACATTCTCGGAATGGACCGAGGCTTGTCAAGTGGCCTTGGTATACCACCGGTAGACCACCGGTCAAGTTTCGTTCCATTTGGAGGTCGTTTGGTACTCCAACGGTTAACCGGGCAACCGCAAAGTCCATTTGTGTGTTGCAGCAAAACCACCCTGAAAACCGGCCCAAAACCCACCAAACTCTCTTCCATGCTCTAGGTCATTCGATCACAATTGTGTGGGCGAAAACCGCACCTCATTTGGACTCTCCTAGCTCCCTCTAGCTATATATATGCATTCCCTCCCGTATACATTCGCAGTCCAACCCTAACCTCGTCCCCTCCGCGCCGCTGGACAAAAACATCCACCGACGGACACGTTCGTCTTCCACCGCCGCCGCCACGTGTCGCCTCCGGATTCGCCGCCGCCCGCGCCCATACGCCGCGGCCCGCCAGGCCCGCCGCCAGCCCCCGCTGGCCCGCGCGCCTCCGACACCCGCGCGCCTCCCCCGCT